>NC_089849.1:22278476-22425976 GCF_035609145.1 Eleutherodactylus coqui | reverse complement strand
GGTCCTTCAGGGCTTTAGGCGCTCTTTATAACCACTCTCCACCCTGTATAACAGCTGACTATCTTGGAGAACTTCAATCTGGGAACTAGGATGGACATTTATAAAACGCTGTACGCCAGAATCCTAGCGTACAAAAGTCACAAACTTTTCTTACTTCTTCGCCAGCCCAGCCACTTTCCCGAAAAGGAGGGAGGGGGTGTGGTCGGCTTGGATCAACAGACTTATGTATAATTTGCGCCATAAAGTATGCCAGAAATGTACACCTAGCCGGGACCAGGCTGTTTTTTGCACATCCACTTGTGTATTGTGTACACATTTGCGCAGCTCTGACTAAAGTATGACTATGACAAAAGTAATACATGGAATGAAGGGACTGGAATACCCAGAGAGGCATCAAAATTGGGGTTATTTACTCTAGAAAAAAGACGGCTAAGGGGCGACCAAATAACCATGTATAAGTACATGAGGGAACAATACAAGGATCTCTCCCAGGATCTGTTTACACCCAGGACCACGACGGTAACAAGAGGGCATCCGCTACGATTAGAGGAAAGCAGGTTTCATCACCAACATAGAAAGGGGTTCTTTACTGTAAGAGCAGTTAGACTGTGGAACTCTCTGCCTGAGGAAGTGGTGATGGCAAAATCAATAGAGGAGTTTAAAAGGGGACTTGATGTCTTTCTGGAGAGGAAGGATATTATAGCTTATAAATCTTATGCTTGTTAATTGTTAATCCGGTTTACAGGCAGGTAGGAACTGTTAGGGGTTGATCCAGGGAACAGTCTGATTGCCATTAGGGAGTCGGGAAGGAATTTTTCCCCAAAAGGGCTAATTGGCTTCTGCTCTTGGGGTTTTTTGCCTTCCTCTGGATCAACACAGGAGGATAGACAGGCTGGACTAGATGGACATTGTCTTCATTCGGCCTAACGAACTATGTTACTATGTTAGAAATCTATGAGGCCCCTTGGTGCACAATTACACACACAGTTTTTGCATGTGCATAAATGCTCACAAGTAGCTTATGTGAAGCCACCCTCAGCAAGTTATCTTGGGGGCTGTTTCAGACGGCCGTATGTGCAACTGCGCTCACCGCTCCGGAGCATAGCTGTGTAAGAACGGGTTTTTTCCCCCTTTCTTGTACTTTTTAAACTCCGCGCTATAGCTCAGGAGTTTGAAAAAAAAAACCATTGAGAAGAAAGGTCCTGCCCTGTCCTTCCCAGACGCAGTATTAATTCCGTACATTAAAGGTAAGGCAAGTTCTATCTTTTCTCGCCCGTTAATTCTGCAGGCAAGAATCCCAATAGTGAAAATGAAACTGTTGAAATCAATGGTTTCGTTTTTCCCCATTATGCAGCCCTGATTCTAATAGGATTAAACACGTTCATCTGTTTAAACCCTAAGGGCGGCTTCAGACAAGTGTTTGTGCAACTAGGCTCGCTGCTGCAGATCGTATGTGTGCATAAACTAGGTTAGGAGATGGCAAGAAATAGGCTGATACACACGTGCCAGTAAACAGTACTGCAATTGTTGCGATCGCATGCTGCACCCTTCCCGTGGCAATTAAACGCCAAATTAGGGCAAGCTGTCTTTTTTTCCCTCTGTTGTACTCAGGGTAACTGCTTCCCCCTCTTTTTTTTAAGCTGCCATAGACTTCTATGGCAGCTTTCTGTGTAAAATGGCCAAAGATAGGGAAGGTCCTATCTCTTCTTGTGCGCAAATTCTGCGTGCCAGAGCCTCAGTTATGTGAGTGTATCCATTGGAATCAATGCCTTCGCTTTGTTGTGTTACATGGACAAGATTTTTAAGTATGGAAATGCCTCCGCAAATACGTTCATCTGTTTAAGCCCTAACTCAGAGGAGGGAGATACGCTGGTGCATAATCGATATCTCAATTACATTGATGTCTGAAAGCAAGAATGAAAAGCTAATTTACAATGCAGAGCTGAGTTTGTGGTGAGACTAATAGGTTATCTCCGCTTTAACACATGGTACTGCACACTACATGACACAAACCTCATTTCACATATTCAGCTCTGCTACATCTGGTGGGGGTAGGGTGCATTCCTTTCTTCAATATTGGTTTTCTGATTGCAAAACTTTAAAGACCTTCGAGTACATAGAGATATAGCGGAGCTGACTTTGCCCTTTATTAGTTTTCTGCAGTCCATTGGGATAATGCCAGAGGTCTACAGTTGCAAGAAAAAATAAGTGAACCCTTTGAAAGCACCTGTATATTTGCATTGGTTGATGTGCTCCATAAAAGACATGGACATTACAACAGTCTGTTTGTTATTAGTTACATTGTTTGTTTATAGTTGTGACTTAGATACAATCAGACTTCATTTATTAGTAAACAATGCAGAAATCCTGGGAATTCCAAAGGGTTCACTTACTTTTTCTTGCAACTGTACGTGCCGTTTTGCATAAAAAAAACGGAAACATTTGTACCAAAAGACAAACTTCCCTCTTCTGCATCTCCTATATTCAACACATGTAATCATGAATGCAGTCATTAGTTGGTGCAGGTAGGATATTTAGGGCTTGCACATTGCTGAGCTCTGAGACGGGCTGGCAGGCGACGCAGCTACTTGGTGGATGGATGAGAGGCGGATGAGTGTGTGCATGGTGGAGTGGCTGCTGTGTATGTTGTGTGCAGCACTTTGCATGTCATTTGTCCCTCCATTCAGAGGAAGGGCTGGAGGACAGAGGAGGCTGAGGCTTTGGTCGCTGTCTGTGGTGCTGAAACTGCTCTCAGCCACTATAGACCAGGAGCATCTAGAGGCAACACATAAACTAAGCATCACTTCCAGCAGCGTTTCCAGCACACCGCTCTCTCCAAGCGAACGGGACGGAATTCCGGTGGAGATGGTAAAGACATATTATTTCCATTACTAAGAAACACTCTATGGATATAGCAGAGTTGAATTTGTCACCTAACTGTTCCTATTTGTGGCAACTCTCTAGTTAAGATAATGTGGCAGACCTATGTAAAGCCCAGAAATGGGATATCACCATAGGTTGTGCCAGATGACAAACTTAGCTCTACTATATCTTCAGATTTTTATGACTTTAGTACTGTTTGCTACTGTAATTACCTTCTACATATATTGTAATGACTTTATTAGGATGACTGCTCAGATAGATAGATAGATAGATAGATAGATAGATAGATAGATAGATAGATAGATAGATAGATAGATAGATAGATAGAAGAGATATTAGATAGATATGAGATAGATAGATAGATGGATGGATAGATAGATAGATAGATATGAGATAGATAGATATGAGATAGATAGATAGATAGATAGATAGATAGATAGATAGATAGATAGATAGATAGATAGATAGATATGAGATAGATAGATATGAGATAGATAGAAGAGATATTAAATAGATAGATAGATAGATGGATAGAAGAGATATTAAATAGATAGATAGGTAGATAGATAGACAGATAGATAGGAGATAGATAGATAGATAGATAGATAGATAGAAGAGATATTAAATAGATAGATAGGTAGATAGAAAGATAGACAGATACATAGATAGAAGAGATATTAGATAGATAGATAGACAGATATGAGATAGATAGGTGATAGATAGATAGATAGATAGATAAAAGTAAATCAAAGTTCCACCGATCTTTGCAACAAATCTACATCATGTATATTAAATCTTACAAATCAGTTAGATCCATCTACATTTGAGATCCATACAGTAAGTCTTAAAGGAATGCTCTGATTCGGACAATATGAGAAGTTGATCACTTGGGGGGTCTTACTACTGGCACCCTCACAATCTGCCCTTGTTACCCAGAGAAATTAATGATAGAACGTCTATAGAAATGACTAGGTGCTTATTGTTTGCAAGGAATGCCTCAATCAAGTTTTAGCAACTGAAATGGACCCTCTTTGAAATGGAACAAAGCATAAATCCGTGCAACACTCATACTAGGCTCAGGTTGCTTAAGGAAGACAAACCCTTTCAGACTCTATAGACAAAGGTGTAATGAAAGGGTTTGTACAAAACTTGGACTTTTATCACTTAGAAAAGTCTGAGCAATCTAGAGAACATGGGTTCCATGACCCCATATCCTCCTCACTGTGGGCTCACTGCACCTTCCACAGTAACAAGGAGATTGAATGGAGCCGTGCACAGTGCTGCTCCATTGATCTTCAATGGTACTACCAGAGATAGCCCAGTGCTTGGATTTGGCTATTTCCATCAGCTCCACTGAAATGAATGGAGCTATACTGCACATGTGCTATTGCCGCTCCATTCAGTCTCCACGTCACTGTGGGTGGGTGCAGCAGTGATTAGAAGAGGAGGAGTCGCTCCATTTTGGTACAACCCCTTTAAGATAAATTTCTGATAAGATCTACATTTTTTCAGTGGTTCTAAGCGATAAAGAAGTGATCATTGGGGTAGAACTTCTCACAGAAGAAGATGAGATTCTAATGGCAGGGAACAATATACTGCAGCTCTAGTAGCATATGAATGGGACAGTTTGCACTCTACCATGTGTGTAATACACTGATTATGTCTTTAAACAGGGTACTTGGATCTGATTGAAGTTTCCTGCTCTTATCTTACCTATTTCTTAAACTCAACCTAATCTCCAGGAAGGACCTTGTCAGGTAGGACCATGGATAATTACACACTATCCCTAGACGGGATGAATGACACTGGGATTAATCAGACTCTGAACAATATGCCCCAAAACGCCCTAGAAGTCCAAGTGGTCACTATCTTTCTTGTTCTCCTGATCTGTGGAGTTGGCATAGCTGGAAATATCATGGTAGTGTTGGTGGTCCTAAGAACCAAACATATGATGACCCCAACAAACTGTTACCTGGTCAGTTTGGCCATTGCTGACTTAATAGTCCTACTTGCTGCAGGACTGCCCAATATTTCAGACGTGGTTGCCTCTTGGGTTTACGGCTACATTGGCTGTCTTGTGATTACCTACCTACAGTATCTTGGCATCAACATCTCGGCTTGTTCCATCACTGCCTTTACCGTGGAAAGGTACATTGCTATCTGCCACTCCATAAAAGCTCAGTTTATCTGCACCGTATCCAGAGCCAAGAAGATCATCGGCTTTGTGTGGCTCTTTACCTCCATGTACTGCGTCATGTGGTTCTTTCTAGTGGACATCACGGAGGTCAAGTTCGCAGATGGAGTTCAAGTCAACTGTGGCTACAGGGTGTCCAGAAACTTGTACACTCCCATTTACTTTTTGGACTTCACTATTTTCTATGTGATACCATTGGTCCTAGCTACGGTTCTTTATGGCTTGATAGCACGGATCTTATTTATGAATCCATTACCTTCTAACCCCCAGGATCTGAGCAGAATGAGCTCCAAACACTACGGGAAGCCCTATAATTCCATTAAGGTCTCAAGCAAAGGCAACAAAAATACAGTGAGTTCCAGAAAGCAAGTGAGTACAATTTATTTCTTATGTGGATATTACCGTAAGACATTTCCAAGTCCATTCATGATTTACAGCATTCTACCTCAAAATGATACCTGTGACCATACTAGGGCTTAAATGGATTGTCTGATATATAAAGCTCATTTCCAAATACACTATGAGGGCATTGTGTGTCAATAGATGGAAACCATCATCTAGTTGGAGCAAAGAGTGTAGACCATCTCTCACTCTGGTAGACCCTACAAATTGATGTATTATATTGACAGCACATTGATTTAAATGGGAGCTGTGCAGTACTTATTTTCGCCTGCGGGGGCATTGCACGAAAATTGAACACTTGCTGTTGAGATTACATCTGATCACTGGAGATCTAAGCTTATTTGTAGAGGACCCTTTTACTAAAAAGGAACTGTCCGTAGTAGGAGTTAAATGGGTTGTCTGATATATAAAACCCATTGCCATATTCACTATAAAGGATGTTCTGTGTCAACAGATGGAAACTGTCACGTAGCTGGAACAAAGAGTGGCTACAAAAAGCATCCCTCACTCTGGAGGACCGAACATATTTAAAATTGGACAGCCCATTGATTTAAATGGGAGCTTACAATACCTCTTTTTACTTGCAGGGGCACTGTAGGAAAATTGAACACTTGCTTTTGAGATTAAACCTGATCACTGCAGATCTAAGCTTATGTGTAGAGGTCCCTTTTAGTAAAAAAAAAAAGGGACTGTCCAAAGGGGATAACCCTGTTAACTATTTAGTGGAAGAGGTGGTCTCAAGTTCTGAAATGTGGGAAGAGGTTTGAGAGGATCAACAAGGTGAGGCTTGGTTCTACTGTATCAACCAATGGGCATTGGGAAGAATGGATAAAAAAACATCTGGGTTGCAAAAGGTGCAGACCGGGGAGTAGGGCCTGCCACCCTTCATACTACGAGAACTTTTGAAGTGCCTCCGCTTACGAGCTTGCATTATAGTATTTTTACATGTCTGTTCTCAATTTATCCCAATATTTATAATACCGTACATAAATTATAATATAAGGGCAGACTAGATGGACCATTTGGTCTTATTCTGCCATCAGTCTTCTATGTTTTTATGTCCCCATCCAATCACATCTTACCGCAGGGAATCATGACCTCATGCATGCCTCACATGACAGCATCCATAATGTAGAATAAACATGTCCTCTACCACAACAATAATAAAAAAAAACATACAAGGAACCAAACAAATGTAACCAAATCCAAGTCAGGAGGCCTGATTACATATTAGTGTACAGTCACAACTATCTATATTCAACAGAAGGCAACATCTGCTAGAGGAGGTCCTGCACCAGAAACAGCTCCATATGATAATAGGAAAAAGGAAATTGTTTTTGCTTTTTAAACTCATGTACATAAGTATTCATAAAGGTGTGGAAATATCATGAAAAAGGATGAAAGGTGGGGGCTGATTGGTTGGTTGTGCATTTGGTTGACAGCTATGTTCCCCCACTTCTACTCATTCAGACAACAGCTATCTCCCATGACCTCCACTCATTGGGCTGAGAGTTTAAAGCCCCATGACCTCCCCAATTATGGCCAACAGCTATCTCCATCTACTGCTACTTCTTTAGTTGTCAGCTATCTCCCCTATCCTCCACTCATTTTGCCAACAGCTATTTTGCCTGACCTCTAACTGGCTAATAGCTATCTCCCTAAACTGCCACTTCTTTAGTCAACAACTATCTGCCCCAATGTTCACTCCTTTGATTGATAGCTATCTCCAAAAATCTCCACTAATTTGGCCAACAGCGATCTTCCTTGGCCTCCAGTGCTTTAGCCAATAGCTATCTCTCCTAAAGTCCATCTTTTTCGCCAACAACTATCTTCCTTGATCTCTACTTCTTCACCTGAGAACTATAGCTGTCTATTTCCACTTATTAAGGATTTTTTATGACATTAAAGATCATAATCTTTGTTAGCACTTCGGGTTTCTTTCCTGCAAAAAGCACCAAGCCCCTTTTTTTCTATTGCTTTAACTATTTCCACTTATTGGCTGACAACTTAACTCATTCAATTGCAATCTCCCTTCCAATGATTCAGTTGACAGCTTTCTCCCCCAATGTCCATTCATTCAGTCAGCAGCTATCTCCTCAACCTCCACTTGTTTGGTCAACAACTATGTTCTACGACCTGTACTTTTTCAGTCAACAGTTATTCCCCCTGATCTGCATTCATTTGGTCAATGGCTATCTCTTCCAACATCCACTTCTTCCACCAACAACTATCTCCCCCAACATCCACTTCTTCAGCCAACAGCTATCTCCCCCTCTCGGACATTCAACTGATTGGAGAACAACTATTTTCCCCAACCTCTATTTCTTCAGTCAACAGCTATCTCCCCCTACCTTCAACTGTTTGGCCAATAGCTATTTACCCCAACCTTCATTTCTTCAGTCAACAGCTATCGCTTTTGACTTAATTTCCTTGGTCAACAGCTATGTCTTCCAACCCCCACTTGTTTGATCGACAACCATCTCCAACAACCTCCCCTTCCTTGGCTGATAGCTATTTCCTACAATCTCCACTTCTTTCACTGATAACTATCTTCCCTAATCTTCATTCAGTCAATCAATCCCCTATAACTTCCACTTCTTCAGTGGACTGCTATCTCACTGACTTACCTATTAACATGCAAAATGCTAGTTTCCCTGATGTCTGCTCTCAATGGACAGTTGAAAGACCCAACATACTAGACTATCAGCACTACTTGATAATTTTGGTGGGATCCACCAACATTAACCTCATATGTTTGGTCCTATGGTCTTCTTGATACAAATGTAAGAAATCTGGTGCTTGGAAGAGAGATCAACTACCTTCACCTGTTCACAGTACATAGAAGTACTAAGCATGCAACTAATGACAACTCAATAGCTCCTCAGTATTGTTGAGCGAACTTTTGAAAAGTTCGTTTTGGCCAGTTCGTCAAACTTCGGCAAAAAGTTCAGTTCAGTCCTAATGAGTTTAAACCGAACCGGACCTCACCCCTAGAAACAATATAATGTATAGCACTGTCCAAGAGCCATAAAAGCAGTTCTACTTCTGGTACTCTTTAATTAATGTAAGCGCTATATAAACAAAGATGATTATTATGAAGAATTCCACACAAACATGGGGAAAACATACAGATGTTATCCTTGGTCAGAATTGAACCTAAGACTCCAGCGCTGCAAGGCAACAGTACTAACCAGTGTGTCACTATACTTTTCCTTCCTTTCTTCTCCTGGTGGCTCAGCATTTAGTACTATTGCCTGGCAGTTCTGGGGTCCTAGGTTCAAATCTGACCAAGGACAATATCTGTATGGCGTTTGTTTGGGTTTCTTCTTCATAATAATAATGACCTTTATTTGTATGATGCATATATTTATGCAGAAGAAGAAGATAAAGAAGAACATTTTTGTGGCTTCGGCTGAGACAAACTCCCCGAGCTTTGGATTTACACCAAACTGAACTTTTAGCAAAATTTGACCTGAAACAGTGTTTGAATGTTTTGATTCACTCAGTCAACACTACTCCTATGAACATTGAGCTTTCCCTCTGCCTTTGTTCATATGGTGGGACCTGCATTATTGGACTACTCACAAAAGAGCAGTAATGGCTGTCTATGGTTGTTGCCACCTGTTCCTCTCATCATTGATGGAGGTGCCAATTAAATTGTAATTTCTTGACTTTTCACCGAGGTCATATGTTTGGCTGCCACTACCCACACATACGAGGCAGGTGCGTTGTCATGATGGAAGAACTAGTCACCTGTTTGCCCACACAGCGATGAGTGTTAAACAATTTTTGACGAAAAGCGGCATGACACCCTTGCCTCACCCGATCTCGCTATGTGCGACTTTTTTTTATTTACGAGTGCTTTGAGCAATGGAAAAGGAAACAAATTTTCACAACTGCAGATGGTTCATATGAATCGGATGTCACAAAATAGGAGAAAAACTGGGCAACTTGTGCAGAAACTATCCCTGGAACTGAATGCAACCTTCCCCAACAACATTGGATACTGCCTCAGAAGGGTTCCACGGACATTTAACCCTTTACAATCCAATTTTGGATTCAGGGTTTCCTAGGGGGCTTTCTCTTTCTGCCATTATATAATAGCATCATCTGCTGGCTAGAGCCAGTACTGCGGTATGGAACATGCTGGAGAGGCCCCCGACAACAGAGCGACCAGTAATATACAGTAAGAATACCCCGCCGGACGTCTTCCGACATTGAAGCTGTACAACCTTCAGTCAGAATGTCCTCAGACGTCAGACAGTGGATTGGAAAGGGTTAACTTGCAACAGAAGCCGTCACTAGTAACACCGCCCACCATTTCTTTTAGGGAACCCCCTGGTATACACATTACCCATGGATGTAGATGTAAATGGGGATCTGGATCCAGAAGATCTTCTCATTTACTGTAGACGGCGCGGCCTGATGAACATTTTAGGGGTTGACAGCACAATCTCACTGGCAGAGATGATTATTATACGGGACTAATCTGAAGTTCTAATTTGTTTGGTAAATTATAATCATTATAAGATTGGTATAAATTAATCAGCAGCAAAGACCTAATTCCAGTCATTATAAACTATGCACTAATTAGGTGTCAAAGCAGAAGTCATATCTTATCCTAGAAGCTGTCTTCAAGATAAAGGACCATTGTTGTGTCTGGCAGCCAATCACAGTGCAGTGAGTTTTTTTTTAATAAACTACAAAGTTCTGATTGGTCGAGAGCCTGTATATTATAGGGAATATCTTTCAATGCACCACACAATCCCATTCCTCCAAATATACCAGTGGATGATCTTAGCGCCTACTAGTGGATGTCCAAGTTCGCCTCCTATTTGGGGAGTTGTATGGAGTAGTGGCTGTACATACACATACATGACTCACTCTGTACAGGTCTATAGCAGATATAGGGAGCTTTTACAGGGGACAGAATACTCTGCAGCAGCTTTGTGGAATATGCCATCCTGGAATTCTGCACCAAAATCGGCACGTTCGCAGTGTAGATTTTGGGACTGGATATTCCTTCCTGCATGTTAGGTGCCAGAAGTAGAGGAGGGGTTATTCCTCCATACAACTTTCCACTGGTCTATAGGAGTGTGGCAGTCTATATGAAAGTATTATGTCCGGCTGTGCTATGGAGGTACTGTGGCTAGTATTTTTATGGTGGTCCACCTCTTATAAGACATTGTGGCTATGCCCCTCTTATAGGGCATCATTGTCTCTTATAGAGGTGATGTAGAAGTAATTTGGCTCTCTCTAATGGAGGTACTGTGGCAAGCACCATTATATACATTACTGTGGGTGGTACCATTATGGAGGTGTTATGACTGTCTTGTATAGAGATACTGTGGGTGGCACCATTATGGAAGTACTGTGGGTAGCATCATTAAAGAGGAACTGTGAGTGGCTCTATTATGAAGATGCTGTGGGTGGTTCCATTAACGAGGTACTGTGCGTAGCACTATTATAGAGGTACTATGGGTGTCACCATTATGAAGGTATTGTGGGTGTGTCAATTATAAAGACATTGCGGAAAGCATGATTAAGGATGTAGTGTAGGTGTCACCTTTATGAAGGTACTCTAGGTGGAAACATTTTGGAGATGCTATGACTGTTGGATAGATGGCTACTGTGGTGGCATAATTATAGTAGTGCTGAGCGTGGCTCCAGCATGTTACCATTATTTTAGAAGTACTGTGGAAGGAATCACTAATGTAGTATGTTGGTGGCACCATTCTGCTGCCATTATGGAGGTACTTTGGGTAACACCATTATGGAGGTACAGTGGTTGGAGCCATTATGGAGATAATGATGCCACAATTATAAAGGTAATGTGAATTGCATCACTATAGAAGTATTGTGGTTACCACAATTATGGAGGTACCGTGGATGACACCACTATGAATATATAATGGTTTGCACCATTAAGGAGGTCCTGTGGGTACCATTATTATGAAGGTACTGTGGGTGGCACCACTAGGAATATACTGTGGCTTGTACCATTATGGAGGTACTGTGGGTGGGACCACAATAGATATACTATGGTTTGTACCATTGGGGAGGTACTGTGGGTGGCACCACTATGGATATACTACGGTTTGTACCATTAGGGAGGTACTGTGGGTGGGACCACAATAGATATACTATGGTTTGTACCATTAGGGAGGTTCTGTGGGTGGCACCACTATGGATATACTACGGTTTGTACCATTAGGGAGGTTCTGTGGGTGGCATCACTATGGATATACTACGGTTTGTACCATTAGGGAGGTACTGTGGGTGGCACCACTATGGATATACTACGGTTTGTACCATTAGGGAGGTACTGTGGGTGGCACCACTATGGATATACTACGGTTTGTACCATTAGGGAGGTTCTGTGGGTGGTACCACTATGGATATACTACGGTTTGTACCACTAGGGAGGTACTGTGGGTGGCACCACTATGGATATACTATGGTTTGTACCATTAGGGAGGTACTGTGGGTGGCACCACAATAGATATACTATGGTTTGTACCATTAGGGAGGTACTGTGGGTGGCACCACAATAGAAATACTACGGTTTGTACCATTAGGGAGGTACTGTGGGTGGCACCACTATGGATATACTATGGTTTGTACCATTAGGGAGGTACTGTGGGTGGCACCACTATGGATATACTACGGTTTGTACCATTAGGGAGGTTCTGTGGGTGGCACCACTATGGATATACTACGGTTTGTACCATTAGGGAGGTACTGTGGGTGGCACCACTATGGATATACTACGGTTTGTACCATTAGGGAGGTACTGTGGGTGGCACCACTATGGATATACTACGGTTTGTACCATTAGGGAGGTACTGTGGGTGGCACCATTATTGAGGTACATGTGGTTTTGGTATAGAATCTATATCGCATCTTGAAAAATGAACATAATTTCTACCAGCACTTCTTTCTTAACACCAAAGGTTGCTTATTGAGGAACACTGTATACACCCTCCTCAGAACCAATCATGGCTGACAACAGAGAAAAATATAACGCATTAAACTGCACTGCAAATTATTTTATGTTTAGACTTCAATACTATCACTCTCTGTTATCAGCCAGAACTCTCTGTACTTTACATTGGGAGCCTCCTATTATCTCCTCCGCATCTTCTTACGTGTGTGAATACTTTTAGGTTCTTACATATAAGCAGCTGAGGTTTTAGGTTCTGCTGGTATTTAAATGGCTGACGCCAGAGAACAGACGAGTGCTTACTGGGGATAAACTGAGAACATTACTACTATCGGAGTGGCGGCTGAATTAAGTAGAGGGTTTTATTCCGGGCAGGCTGCCAGATGTACGACTTATTGGATGCGGTGAAGAAGGAGTCACATTAGCCGCTCATTCCTGGATCTCTTTGTGCTGCCGGAGAATACGAGGAGAGATAAGACGGTCCTCATCCAGGACTGCGCAGAGCAGGAGGACCTTCTAAAGCTTACCGAAAACAATGGCCGCCGTGTGTGCAAATAATAAGACAAGAACAGGAAATTAAAAATGGCTGAAACATATGTATAAAACATCAGCTGCCATCATTTATGTGGATTCCCTTACGACAACCAAACTTTCTACTGCATCACTGCTTGAGTCCCCAGAGATCAGGGGTACAGACCTAAAGACATGTTCTACCTACCCTCTGCTTAAATACAGTACCTCTACCAAATGCTAGTTAGATAGCAGCTCTATATAATGATAGTGTTTACAGTGCAGTTACCTCCAGTGATGGCATTTTCTCTTGGAGTTGTCTGCTTTTGTTTTCTTCTCCATCTGGGTCCATACTGTCATGAAGACTTGTTCCAGCCATGACTTATCTCTTCATAAGTATTGATGGCATATCCTTCGGAATAAGATATCAGTAGTAGATTGCCTGAGACCCCTTCAATGAGAACTTAGCCTGCAATACCAAGTCTGGCCACTACACTAAGAACGGTGCTGTCTACTTCCTTATCTCTGCACACAAACTCCCCATCCTTCTGCTACCCCCGCTCCTCTTAGTGCCATTTACATAGTAATAGTTCCCCCATACTGCCCATTACAAAAAATAATGCCCCCTTTATGCCTTCCAAAATAATAGTTCCAAAGTTACTGTGTCCCAAATAGTGTCCCCAAAATTAATGTGTCACTAAAGTTAGGAACCCTAAAGTTAGTATGCCCCTAAATAGTGCCTCCAAAGTTACTTTGCTTCCTTTGTGCCAGGCAGCCAGCCCAGGTACCCCGCTACCATTGCTCTGCGGTGGCTAGTGGTGGCTGCAGGTCAGACTTTATCATTCACAAAGGCGCTGCTGTCTGGCACTGCGTGATCCGTGCATAGGCTATAGGAGTCCGGCTATGCCCTGAGCGCACAATGTCATACAGCAGAGGTTCTGTGAGTGATAAAGTTTGGCCTGCATCCACCACTGGCTGGCAGAATGCCACTGAGAACTAGGGGGACACTTCCGGGAGAGGGGAGTATTGCCCCCATCATAAGGTGTAGGATTAGCAATATGCTGATTTTTGTACATTAGGCACGTCCTTTAAATGTGATGCCATCTTTACAGCACAAAGGAAAGTGATGAAGCCTTTTTTTCTTTAGAGGACCAAATAGTGTAATGCTTTACTTCACCTGCGGAGGCACTACAGGGAAATGAGGACACATAGTAGAGAAGATCTAGGACTTTTAGGCTTCTTCCTGCTTAACCTTTTGCCACCTGACCTGTAAGAAGCCTGATGAGATGATTATTATGTGCAAGCTATCTGTTATAATATGACATCCTCCACTTTCCCACCCAAAATTAAGAAAAAGAGATTTTAAATAGAGTGAGTATTGCCTTTTGCGAGTACCTGCCCGCTCGTCTCAAAAGATTCGGGTGTTGGCGGGGGGCGGGGAGCGACGGGGGAGAGCGGGGAGGAACGGGGGGGGGATCTCTCTCTCCCCCCTACTCACTCCCACAACTCACCGCTCTCCCCCGCCAGCACCCGAATCTTTTCTTCCGAGCGGGGAGGTACTCGCTAAAGGCAATACTCGCTCGAGTATTTGCCCTTAGCGAGTATGCTCGCTCATCTCTAATTTTAAACATAAAACAGTGCATAGTATTGCTCTATGTTTAAATCCGACTATAGGTCCTTGTTATACTCACCGGACCGTCCTCTCCGTGCTGCCCGACAGGTCTCTGTAGCTCTTCACAGCACCCCGCTGTCTCGCGAGAGGTTGCTGTTTTCAGGTTGCTGAGACAGCACTCAGAGGAGAAGGCTGGTGAGTAAACTGTGTTGTATGTATGTATGCACTGTATATGTGCTGTGTGTGTAATGTATACCCTGTTTCCCTGAAAATAAGACATAGCATGATTTTCCAGAATTTTTGAGGATGCAAAATGATTTTTCAGGCTTTTTGAGGATGCTTGAAATAAAAGCCCTACTCCAAAATTAAGCCCTGCTAACAGTTAATTTAAAAAGTCAATTTAAATAGTGTCCAGGCAGCTATACATGTAAAAAAGTTAAACCTTTTTGAACAAATTATTTTCGGAGAAACACGGTATGTGTGTAGTGTGTATGTGTGAGGGTGCAGGCATATTCACCTAGCCGCACCGCTGCCCTGCTTCTCTGCGTCGCTGCCCTGCTTCTCCGCACTGCTGCTCTGAGCGCTGCTGAGCAGTATCCTGCGGCCAACATTCATGTAGGTTTTTCGTTGGATCGTTTCTAATGAAAACTTACATCCCGTGTATAAGATGCGGTGCGATTCTTGAGCAAAATATTTGTAAAAAAAGCGCATCTTATACACGGAAAAATACTGTAATCCAAGAAATGTGCATCATATCGCTGTACTTACGTTTTTCACGCGCGTGTATAGTTAAAAATAGTAAATTGCACGGCACTCACATGAAAATCGCATTTACATGCCAGTGCAATTTAATTTTGTCTGCCTTAGGAAATGATGGGTGATTCTCTTCTAGAATCGCCCATGAATAGATCGATCTCGCACTATTGGTAGGAGTGTAAAATCGCTCATTTAAATGAACTCATTGAAATCAATGGCTTATTTTTCCATGCAAGTTTCTTTCATATAACAATCGGGAAAATCGTTTGTGAAAGGGAGTATCACGTGAGGTAATTATCCCCCTCTACTCTTTCTTAGTCAGACCTCATCTGGAATACTGTGTCCACTTCTGGGCTTGTGAAATGGCATTGCGAGCGCAAAAATTGCATTACTATGCGCTTATACACAAGTATCAGCCTGATTATTGCCATCTTTAAACCTTGTTCATGTGCAAATACGCTCCGTTGTATTTGCGCATAGGTGCGTCTGTCGAAGCCCATAACATTGAGGGTATATGCAAAAATATAAATGAGCCCTTTGGGGCCTTTTGCACGGGGTGGAATTACGCCGCAGGGCGCAGCCAAATCCACAGCTGTGGAATTCCACTCCAAAATCTGACTGCACATTTTGATCATAGAATCCTAGAATGGTAGAGTTGGAAGGGACCTCCAGGGTCATCGGGTCCAACCCCCTGCTCAGTGCAGGATTTACCAAATCATCCCGGACAGATGTCTGTCCAGCCTTTGTTGGAACACTTCCATTGAAGGAGAACTCACCACCTCCAGTGGCAACCTGTTCCACTAATTGATCACCCTCACTGTCAGAAACTTTTTTCTAATATCTAATCTGTGTCTCCCCCCTTTCAGTTTCATCCCATTGCTTCTAGTCTTTCCTTGTACAGATGAGAATAGGGCTGATCCCTCTGCACTGTGATAGCCCTTCAGATATTTGTAGACGGCTATTAAGTCTCCTCTCAGACTTCTTTTTTGCAAGCTGAACATTCCCAGATCCTTTAACCGTTTCTCATAGGACATGATTTGCAGGCCGCTCACCATCTTGGTAACTCTTCTCTGAACTTGCTCCAGTTTGTCTATGTCTTTTTAAAGTGGGGTGCCCAGAAGTGGACACAGTATTCCAGATGAGGTCTGACTAAGGAAGAGTAGAGGGGGATAATGACCTCACGTGATCTAGACTCTATGCTTCTCTTAATACATCACAGAATTGTGTTTGCCTTTTTGGCTGCTGCATCACACTGTTGACTCATGTTCAGTCTATGATCTATTAGTATACCCAAGTCTTTTTCACATGTGCTGCTGCTTAGCCCAATTCCTCCCGTTCTGTATGTGCCTTTTTCATTTTTCTTGCCCAGATGTAGGACTTTGCATTTCTCCTTGTTAAGTACCATTCTGTTAGTCGCTGCCCACTGTTCAAGCTTTTCTAGATTCTTTTGAATACTCTCTCTTCCCTAGTGTTAGCTATCCCTCCTAGCTTTGTGTCATCCCCAAATTTGTTCAGTTTCTCATCAATTCCCTCCTCCAGATCATTTATAAAAACATTGACCAGCACTGGGTCCAGGACAGAGCCTTGTAGTACCCCACTTGATACATTCTTCCACTTGGATGTGCAGCCATTTATGACCACTCTTTGAGTACGATCACTCAGCCAGTTGTGAATCCACCTAATAGTTTATAATAAGTATAGTATAAGATGCTTTGTTAAATGCTTTACTAAAGTCAAGATATACTATATCCAGCACATTTTCCTGATCAACCTAGCTGGTGATTCTATCGAAGAAGGAAATTAGATTAGTCTGGCATGACTTCTTTGTTACAAACCCATGCTGGGTCTGGTTAATCACTCCATTTTTATCCAAGTACTTGCATACAGGCTGTTTAATAATTTGTTCAAACATCTTTCCTGGTATAGAAGTCAGGCTCACAGGCCTGTAGTTTCCTGGATCCACCTTCTTCCCTTTTTTTGAAGATAGGGACAACATTTGCCCTTTTCCAATCTTCTGGGACTTCTCCTGTTCTCCATGAATTTTCAAAGATTATGGCGAGTGGTTCAACAATTACCTCTGCTGCTTCCTTTACTATCCTAGGATGTAATTGATGCAGAATTGCAGGCAGGTTTAGAAGCATTTTTGAATTTACAGTGGCTTGCAGGACGTTGTGCTACTTTTTCTGTCCCATGTGAAAGGTCCCTTAGGCTGGCTGCACACGGGCGTATGTTTGCTGTGTATTGTATAGGTGTACTGCGCATGACAACATGCGTACATGGTACAATTTTGCCGCTATAGGGTCACGGTTGGCTCCACATCTGTAAAAACGCTACAGGACCCAAACAGCGTTTTATGCTTACCACTGTATAGCACGGCCTTACACTGTGGGGTTTTCAGTAAAGATACACTTCTATAAATAGTCAGAAATATTTCCAAGGTTTGTTGGACTCTAGACGGCTTCTTTCTGCTTGGAAATACTTAGAAATGTCAGCTCTGCGGGGAGAATAGAGAGATCGCTCGGCAATTTTCCATGAAAAAAAAATTGATCTGCTGACATTTCCAAAGTAACTGGAAAGTGCGTCCGTCACCACGAAGTAACATTCATGTCCTCCGATAGAATACATAAAACACACGTGTCGTGACCAACTCTTACCATACCATGCTGGGCTCTAACAAAGCCCCTTAATGTCAGTAGGGCTGAAATGAATGTGCTATGTATAGATGAGGGTCTCCTATACTGGCCACAGACATTAGATTTTATGGCATATGGAAGGGGGCTGCCTGAAGTATACAACCCTGTTAAAGTCTGCTAACATTAGCTTTGGAGATTTCATTCGGGACCTCCATTGCTGAATTCCAAGAAAATACACAATGAAATAGCATTTCATGCACTGCTATTTCATCCTGTACAAAGCCTGACAGATCCCATTATAGTCAGACCTGCTCTCCATATTCTGCTGGTGGAGTAACTGTGTGCACACATTACTCATCCTGTACTGATCCTGAGTTATATCCAGTATTATACTCCAGAGCTGCACTCACTATTCTGCTGGTGGAGTCACTGTGTATATACATTACTTATCCTGTACTGATCCTGAGTTACATCCTGCATTATACTTCAGAGCTGCACTCACTATTCTGCTGGTGGAGTCGCTGTGTACATATATTACTTATCCTGTACTGCTCCTGAGTTATATCCTGTATTATACTCCAGAGCTGCACTCACTATTCTTCTAGTGGAGTCATTGTATACATACATTGCTTATCCTGTACTGAGCCCGAGTTACATCCTGTATTATACCCCAGAGCTGCACTCACTATTCTGCTGGTGGAGTCACTGTGTACATACATTACTTATCCTGTACTGATCCTGAGTTACATCCTGTATTATACTCCAGAGCTGCACTCACTATTCTGCTGCTGGAGTCACTGTGTACATACATTACTTATCCTGTACTGATCCTGAGTTACATCTTGTATTATATTCCAGAGCTGCACTCACTATTCTGCTGGTGGAGTCACTGTGTACATACATTACTTATCCTGTACTGATCCTGAGTTACATCTTGTATTATCCTCCAGAGCTGCACTCACTATTCTGCTGGTGGAGTCACTGTGTGCATACATTACTTATCCTGTACTGATCCTGAGTTACATCTTGTATTATACTCCAGAGCTGCACTCACTATTCTGCTGGTTGGTATTGCAAATAGTTTGTAAGTTTGATTCCAACTGATTGGCAGTTAGTTTTCCCACTTCACATTACTCTTCAGTCTCGGGTCTACAAACATTTCCCAGAATGTAAATCACCGCAGTAAACTGCAATAAGAAATTTCAACTGCAAAATTGTGGCGCTTAAAGGGGTTGTCCCGCGGCAGCAAGTGGGTCTATACACTTCTGTATGGCCATAATAATGCACTTTGTAATATACATTGTGCATTAATTATGAGCCATACAGAAGTTATAAGAAGTTTTTCACTTACCTGCTCCGTTGCTGGCGTCCTCGTTCCCATGGAGGCGACTAATTTTCGCCGTCTAATGGCCAAATTAGCCGCGCTTGCGCAGTCCGGGTCTTCTTCTGTTCTCAATGGGGCTCCGTGTAGCTCCGTGTAGCTCCGCCCCGTCACGTGCCGATTCCAGCCAATCAGGAGGCTGGAATTGGCAATGGACCGCACAGAAGCCCTGCGGTCCACAGAGGGAGAAGATGCCGGCGGCCATCTTCAGCCGGTAAGTAAGAAGTCACCGGAGCGCGGGGATTCAGGTAAGCGCTGTGCGGATTTTTCTTTAGGTCCCTGCATCGGGGTTGTCTCGCGCCGAACGGGGGGGGGGGGGGGGGGTTGGAAAAAAAAAAAACGTTTCGGCGCGGGACAACCCCTTTAAGTGTATAGTCATTGCTCACTCTTCCATTAGTTTAGGGGAACTGCAGTGGGGTCTGTATTTATTTTGGGGTGTGATGAAGAGGATAGTGTTGGGTAACCTAGGCAGTTGAGATCTATTTTGAGTCGAACTTTGCTAAAAGTTTGGTTCAGTGTGATCCCGAACTGATGGTTTGTCTGAACTCACTAAAAGGTCTTCTTCTTCCTGTTCCTTTTCCTGATCATCTTATTCTTCATCTTCCTTTTCCCCTTCTTTGTCTTCCTCCTTTTCCCCTTCATCTTCCTGTTCATCTAATCTTTATCTCTCTCTCCCTTCTTCCTCCTCCTCTTCTTCTACTTCTCTTAGTGTTATACACCAGTATTAAGAGCATTGATGAAGATCTGAATCGATTCGAACCCAAAATTCTGCCAACATTTGTCAAACTGGCTGAACTGAACTTTTGAAAAGTTTGCTCATCAATAAAAGGGTCTTGTGCGCTACTAGTGATTCAAATAGCTCGAGTTGAAGTCATACTCTATATAAATAAATGGCCCATATGTTAAAAAAAACTTTCGCGCTGCGCACTTCATGCGATGCTTCTCGGGATCTCCTTGAGGCGACCTATCAAAAATGTCAACCATGTTCTTAAAATGTCCTACAATTGGGGTTTAACCATTGTGAGCTACAAGAGCGGCCATATTGTCACCCACTTTGTCCTATGACCGTCACGGTCGCTGTGTGTCATCACATTTGCAGGTAACAGATGGCAGATTCCTCCTCCTCTCCCCACATCAGGTCTTTGTTTGTATTCCATAAGGGGGGGCATCAGGCAAGACAGCATGGAGATGAATGTCCTGCCGTATGATGTATCCTCCGTGTTTACCCTCCTATAGATGTGCATATAGCTGATTGTACCGTCAGCAGGTTTCAATGTACACACACCAACGAGAGAACATACTGTGCCTTCTAATTGGTCACATGATCTCCTAAGTGCTACATAGAGTATTCAGTCTTCAGTTATTGAATAATGACTATGTGTCTTCCTGAAAGATACTGAAGATGACATCTGTTCTATGACCTATAGGTGTATTGTTGCATTAAACAGGCTATCCAGGGTTAGAAAAATATGGCTGCTTCCTTCCAAACACAGCGCCACCCTTGGCAATGGGTTGTGTCTGGTATTGCAGCTCAGCTCCAATTTACTTCATTGGAGCTGAACTGCAATTCAACATACAACCCTATTGTCAAGGGTGGCGCTGTGTTTGGAAGAAAGCGGCCATGTCTTTCTAACACTGGTCAACCCCTTTAAAGAATAGAGTTACCATTCAGGACTCTCGGAAAGCTGGTTAGCACCCACTGTAGGCACTCTTAGGGCTGTTAAGTTTTCTACATACTGATTGGAAGATCTTTGGGGGAAGTCTTTGATATGATTGATTGGTTACTCATTACTGGCTCCTCTGAGCAAATGAGAGCTCTTCAATTGGCACTATTAGTGTGGGCATTCTGCACAGTATTAATGGGCACTCTTTGGGCAAATCTATTAATAGGACACCTTAGTTGGCACTGGTATGGGAAGGGCTGTGGCTGTCAATTTTAGCCCCTTCACACCCCAGGGTGTACATTTACATCCTGGGCATGCAGGGTTTGTATGAAGCTGATCCCTCTCCATACAGGGCGGGTGCTAGCTGTCTTTGACAGCTGAAACCTGCCTGCAATAGCCATGATCAGTGTAAATGCTGATCGCAGCTGTTAACGCTTTAAATGCCACTGTCACTGTCAATCGGTATTCGGGGGTCCCCCATGAGATCACAAAATGCCATTCTATTACAATGGCAACCTGGAGCCTTCTTAAGGCCCCCAGGGCTACCATGGCTGATTGCCTATTAAGCCATGCCAAAATTGCACTTATTTTTAGTCACCTCATCGCCAAGAAGATTTTTAAAACTAAAGTGATCAAAAAGTCGTATGTACTCCCAAATGTTACCAATGGAAACGTCCCTCAAAGTGGACCCAGTATTCCAGATGAGGTTTGATTAAGGAAGAGTAGAGGGGGATAATGACTTCACGTGATCTAGACTCTATGCTTCTCTTAAAGGGGTTGTTCCGAGAAAGCAAGTGGGGGTAAGCACTTCTGTATGGCCATATTAATGCACTTTGTAATATACATCGTGCATTAAATATGAGCCATACAGAAGTTATTCACTTACCTGCTCCATTGCTGGCGTCCCCGTCTCCATGGTGCCGTCTAATTTCAGCGTCTAATCTCCCGATTAGACGCGCTTGCGCAGAAGGGTCTTCTCCCTTCTTTTGGGTCTCGGCATGAGCGGTGTTCTGGCTCCGCCCCCTTCTACGTGTCATCGCGTAGCTCCGCCCCGTCACGTGTGCCGATTCCAGCCAATCAGGAGACCGCACAGAGCCCACGGTGCACCATGGGAGAAGACCCGCGGTGCATCGTGGGTGAAGATCCCGGCGGCCATCTTAGTAAGGTAAGGAAGAAGTCGCCGCAGCGCGGGGATTCGGGTAAGTACTAAACTTTTTTTTTTTTTAACACATGCATTGGGTTTGTCTCGCGCCGACTGGGGGGCCTATTGAATTAAAAAAAAACCCGTTTCGGCGCGGGACAACCCCTTTAATGCATCACAGAATTGTGTTTGCCTTTTTGGCTGCTGCATCACATTGCTGACTCATGTTCAGTCTATAATCTATTAGTATACCCAAGTCTTTTTCCCATGTGCTGCTGCTTAGCCTAATTCCTCCCATTCTGTATGCGCTTCTTTCATTTTTCTTGCCCAGATGTAGGACTTTTAATTTCTCCTTGTTAAATACCATTCTATTGGTCGCAGCCCACTGTTCAAGTTTGTCTAGATCTTTTTGAATCCTCTCTCTCTCTTCCCTAGTGTTAGCCATCCCTCCTAGCTTAGTGTCATGCACAAATTTGTTCTGTTTCTCATCGGTTCAGTTTCCCTCAAAAAATGAGCCCTCCCAAAACAAGGTTGATGGAAAACTAAAAAACTAATGACAGTCAGAAGATGGTGGTAGAAAATAATTTGCTTTTTTCAAAAATATTATATTTTTTTAAAGAAGTAAAGCAAAAAAACTAGATGAATCTGGTATCGTCATAATCGTATTGACCCATAGAATACAGTTATCATGTCATTTTTGCCGCAGTGTGTATGCTCTAAAACAAGACGCACCCAAAGACGAAGAATTTGCAGTTTCTTTTCCATTTCACTCCATTTAAAAATTTTGGAAAGTTTTTCAGTACATTATATGCTACATTAAATAGGACCATTGAAAAGTACAACTCGTTCTGCAAAGAACAAGTCCTCATGCAGCTACTTGGATGGAAAAATAAAAGAGTTCTGATTTTTTTTGACATGGGGAGGTAAAATTAAACATGAAAAAAGGGCTTCATCATTAAGGAGTTAATGAAGGTGTTCTGGCTACAATTGTTAATAGATGAATTCCAGCTGGCACTGTGTATGTGGGCATGGCACTGTTGATGAAGGAGAGCCAACTGGCAACGTTAATGGACACACACTCGGCAGAAATATTCAACTGGCACCATTATTATGAATGGTCTAACTGGCACCATTATGGTAATTTGAATCTACTGGGCACCAAAGCATAATCAAAGACAGTTTCTCCACGCACCATGTGGCATGAGTGATACTGGTGTCTTCTGATATGGTCGAGGGCCTGTAGGCTTCCTTGAGTACCAGGGTTAAGGTGCAACTCGAACCTCTGTACCCCTTACAGCTTCACCCCTGACTGGCACTGGTATTGGGACGTTCTAGCAGGCGCTACGCCCCTGGCTGGCACAGTTAGCAGGGAAGCTCCGACTGACAACAGGCTGTAACGGCTACAATTAGAGACTACTCCAATTGCAGCTATTAACCCTTTACATTACACTGCCGCCAATTTCCTGATGGCGGGCAAGGAGCTTCCTCTGTCTTCTGAACACTCCACCCCAATGAGATGGTAGGGTGCTGTTTGGGTGTGACTGCAGCCTTGTGAAGGCCCCCAGGGCTGTTGTGTGTTTTGTTTATTAAGCCCAACTTTTGGTATGGCTTAAAGGCGTTTCCAGTGGTCAAGTATTGATGGCATATCCTTCGGAATAAGATATCAGTAGTAGATTGCCTGGGACCCCTTCAATGGGAACTTAGCCTGCAATGCCAAGTCTGGCCACTACACTAAGAACGGACCTTTAGAAAAATGTCAACCTGCATAGCCCTATAGGCTATAATATGGGCTGCTTGTGAACTAGCAGAGACAGCACATGGCCCCAAACACACTAGTATGAAGCGAGCCTTCTCACTAATACAAGGACATAACTTCCCCAAATAGAGATGAGCGAGCCTACTCGGCCACGCCCCTTTTTCACCCGAGTACCGCGATTTTCGAGTACTTCCGTACTCGGGCGAAAAAGATTCGGGGGGCGCCGTGTGTGAGTGGCGGGGCTGCAGTGGGGAGTGGGGGGAGAGGGGGAGAGAGAGGGCTCCCCCCTGTTCCCCGCTGCTACCCACCGCGCCGCCACGCCTCCCCCCGCCCCCCGTCGCCCCCCGAATCTTTTCACCCGAGTACTGAAGTACTCGAAAACCGCGGTACTCGGGTGAAAAAGGGGCGTGGCCGAGTAGGCTCGCTCATCTCTATCCCCAAATCATTGGTTAGAGGAAGCTGAAAACCCGAATAGCGGAACATCTAGGGTGTATAAAGAAGGGCATGGTTAATAGCTCAGGAGCAGCAAAACATTTTCTGGAGAAGCATGCAAGTAGTTTGGAAACTTTTTCTTTTTTTGGCATTGAAAGGGTCCTCAGTAAGAAGAAAGGCATAGGCAGTCAAGAACGAATCTTCAAAAGAGAGGCATATTGGATACTAACATTACATACAAGGTATCCTAAAGGTAGGAATTTTAAAACAGATCTTTTGTACATTTATTAATTGTGAATACATCTGTTTTATATATTTATTTATTATATGATATATAATACCTTGTATGGATAAAATTGCCAACCGACCTCTTTAACTATGGAATTATACATATTATTAGGCTGGATTCAGTCGACCGTATATCGGCTGGGTTTTCACGCCGAGCCGATATATGGCGTCTCTCTCTGCAGGGGGGAGGAGGCTGGAAGAGCCAGGAGCAGAAACTGAGCTCCCGCCTCCTCTCTGCAACCTCTCGGTCCCTCTGCACTATTTGAAATTGGGAGAGGCGGGATGGGGCTAATTATCGAAACTTAGCCCCGCCCCGTCCTGCCTCCTTTCATTGCAAATAGTGCAGAGGGGCGTAAAGGGGGTAGAGAGGAGGCAGAGAGGGGGCAGGAGCTCAGTTCCTGCTCCTGGCTCTTCCATCCTCCCCCCCCCTCCAGATGAGGACGACGTATATCGGCTCGGCGTGAAAACCGAGCCGATATACAGTCGTCTGAATCCAGCCTAATAATTAATCTATTTTTTGTTCATATGATATTTTATGCATTTAACGACAGTATATTAATTTGATCAAATATTTATTTTGATTGCTATGAATATGATTAATTTGTCTTGAATAGCTAATAAGGTTTGTTCTAGCATGTCAGCTATTGCAGGAGGATACTGAGCAGGACCGCCCAGCACTAGTAATTAACCAGGGGTTAAATCACAGTTGTTTTTAATTAAATTAAGTTTGTTTAATTAAGGATAAGGTTTTTAAGGACTTTGAAATATTTGTAAGTTAGAGGTGAGCGTGGTTCTAATAGAACCGAAAGGCGTACTCCATTATCTGTGAATTGCACATGTTTAAATAAGTAAAGCAGGAAGAATTCTCCCATAAGCCGCACTCCCGTCCGTGAAAATCATTAGTTAGAGGGGCTTTCTGGAGAAAGCAGACACACATGGGAATCCTCACCTCTCTCCCTCTGCCTCCTTCACCTCGTCTTCCAAGATTGCACAGCTGTTGATGAATTTTCTTCCTATTTGCACAATATTATGTAACTACAATTAAGAAGCTCCCGTCGCGAACGGCATCACATGACCCAATACTTGGACTGAATCTCATGAATAAATCGCGTTGTTTGGAGACAGCTGTGTGTTGACTGTTCTCACACTCTTATCAATGCTGAGCTGCAAAACAACAAGCATATTATATAACCTGAGCCGCGCTCACTTCTGTGCCTCAATTTAGTGGATGACGTAACGAGGCTCCATTCAATGGACTTTACATATGTCATGTAACATAAGGGACAGGTCAGCCTGAAGGACTGCTTCCTATATACAAAAACAAAACTACTATAATACTGCCTCCTGTGTGAAAGAATATAACTACTATAATACTGCTCCTATGTACAAGAATATAACTACTATAATACTGCCCCCTATGTACAAGAATATAACTACTATAATACTGCTCCTATGTACAAGAATATAACTACTATAATACTGCCCCCTATGTACAAGACTATAACTACTATAATACTGCCCCTATGTACAAGAATATAACTACTATAATACCGCCCCCTATGTACAAGACTATAACTACTATAATACTGCCTCCTATGTACAAGAATATAACTACTATAATACTGCTCCTATGTACAAGAATATAACTACTATAATACTGCTCCTATGTACAAGAATATAACTACTATAATACTGCCCCCTATGTACAAGAATATAACTACTATAATACTGCCTCCTATGTACAAGAATATAACTACTATAATACTGCTCCTATGTACAAGAATATAACTACTATAATACTGCCCCCTATGTACAAGAATATAACTACTATAATACTGCTCCCTATGTACAAGGATATAACTACTATAATACTGCTCCTATGTACAAGAATATAACTACTATAATACTGCTCCTATGTACAAGAATATAACTACTATAATACTGCTCCTATGTACAAGAATATAACTACTATAATACTGCTCCTATGTACAAGAATATAACTACTATAATACTGTTTCCTATGTACAAGAATATAACTACTATAATACAGCTCCTATGTACAAGAATATAACTACTATAATACTGCTCCCTATGTACAAGGATATAACTACTATAATACTGCTCCTATGTACAAGAATATAACTACTATAATACTGCTCCTATGTACAAGAATATAACTACTATAATACTGCTCCTATGTACAAGAATATAACTACTATAATACAGCTCCTATGTACAAGAATATAACTACTATAATACTGCTCCCTATGTACAAGGATATAACTACTATAATACTGCTCCTATGTACAAGAATATAACTACTGTAATACTGCTCCTATGTACAAGAATATAACTACTATAATACTGTTTCCTATGTACAAGAATATAACTACTATAATACAGCTCCTATGTACAAGGATATAACTACTATAATACTGCTCCTATGTACAAGAATATAACTACTATAATACTGCCCCCTATGTACAAGAATATAACTACTATAATACTGCTCCTATGTACAAGAATATAACTACTATAATACTGCCCCCTATGTACAAGACTATAACTACTATAATACTGCCCCTATGTACAAGAATATAACTACTATAATACCGCCCCCTATGTACAAGACTATAACTACTATAATACTGCCTCCTATGTACAAGAATATAACTACTATAATACTGCTCCTATGTACAAGAATATAACTACTATAATACTGCTCCTATGTACAAGAATATAACTACTATAATACTGCTCCTATGTACAAGAATATAACTACTATAATACTGCCTCCTATGTACAAGAACATAACTACTATAATACTGCCCCCTATCTACAAGAATATAACTACTATAATACTGCCCTCTATGTGCAAGAATATAACTACTATAATACTGCCCCCTATGTACAAGAATATAACTACTATAATACTGCCCCCTATGTACAAGAATATAACTACTATAATACTGCCCCCTATGTACAAGAATATAACTACTATAATACAGCTCCTATGTACAAGAATATAACTACTATAATACTGCCTCCTATGTACAAGAACATAACTACTATAATACTGCCCCCTATGTACAAGAATATAACTACTATAATACTGCCCTCTATGTGCAAGAATATAACTACTATAATACTGCCCCCTATGTACAAGAATATAACTACTATAATACCGCCCCCCCTGTACAAGAATATAACTACTATAATACTGCCCCCTATGTACAGGAAAATTACACTTTCACTTTTTTACATCTTGTTATTGTTGTGGCCGTGCGCAAATAAAAAAAATTCAGCTTTTTCCCCATCATTCTGCACTCAACACTTCATAATAATACAGTGACAACAGATTTAGTAATTTTAATTAATGGTTTAAGCCTTTGACGATTTTGGGTGTACTTGTTCCCCCTCCAGCTTTCAGGTTTGTAAGGAATGGGATTAGAAGCCAATCCCACTGCATGTAACGTGGGTGTCGGCTGTTTCTGGCCGCCTGCAGACATGCGGGTCAGATCCGGCGGCGAGAATTTTCGCCGCGGGACCCGACCCGAGCACCTGCAGAGAGCGGCACGTACTCAGTCGCGCCCGTCGGCCCCGGCTCTTTCATGCGCCGGCTGCCGGGCAGCCGGCGCATGCGCTGACCGGAGCCGGCGGCCGGGTGAGTGACGTATCTGTGCAAGGCTCTGCGAGCCCCACACAAAAATAGGACATGCCGCGGTTTGTTTGCCGCGTGAAACGCTCCAAACCGCGGCCATCTGCATAGGTGTGCGTATTGTAATGCACTCCTATGCAGGCTTTGAGCGGCGGAAATCCCGCGGGATTTCCGCCCGTGTACAGGCGGCCTCTGACAGCGGACACCCGCCAGCAACATCCTAGATCAGTGCTCATGCTGATTGCGGCTGTTAACCCATCAAATGCTGACAGCGGCATTTCAATGCCCCGATTGGAGTTTGGAGGTTCCGAACAGGCCTCCCCGCGATGAGATCGTGAGATGCCATTTAGTTGCCAAAGTAGCCAGGGGCCTTCTGAAGGTCCCCAGGGCTCTCACAAATGAATGCATATTAAGCCATGCCTGTGGCACAGCTTAATAGACTGCCAGTCAACATGCAGTATAATTTAATACTATGGTGTTTTTAATTTGCACAACATAACATAACAAAATGTAAAATAAGTGAAAGAGATTGAATACTTTCTGGAACCGCTGTATACCTGCTTTGGAGTGGTACTGGTTCTCATTGAAGAGACTAAACTGGTATATTAAGATTTGCTTATGGGCAATGCACCATGGGAAAAAGTATGCAAATTAGCTCTTCTCCAAAAGGAAGAAATCTATTGCAAATCAGCTAAATCAGAGACTCTACCAAGTTAAGCTTGGTTTAGACACAACGATTCTTGCTCAAACGTCGCTCAAAAGACATCTTATGAGCAAGAATCGTGTGCATTTACAGGGCAAGGTGATCGCTCAAACATCAGTTTGATTGACAGTTTTGAGCAATCACTTTGCGTTCCAAGCGGGGTGTGCAGAAGACAAGCGGGGGCGCTAGTCTTCTGCATCCAGCTGTTCTCTTCTCTGAGCACTCAGCTGTTATACAGCTGAGCGCTCCGAGCGGGGTATGCAGAACACAGCTGAACCACTGTGTTCTTCATACCCGGTTGTGTTCACTGAGCGGGATACCAGCTGAAACAATAGTATCAGAGGTATCCCGCTGTGAACTCCTGATAAGGCTGATCGTTAACGAAAACTGCACGATGTCAGTGCAGTTAGACACAATGATTCTCGCTCAAAAGACGGGTTTGAGCAATTTTTGAGCAAGAATCGTGTCTAAACCAGCCTTTAGTCTCTCCTTTCTGGAGGTGAGCTAATTTGCATGCTACATCTGTATACATATCAGTTCTCAAGGACTTATATGGTTTTAGAGTTATATATGTACACCCTAAGTCCTAAGTCACACGGGCGTTTTTTCCCGCGATTTGCGGATCGCATAACGGATGCGCATCCGCAAATCGCTTGACCGGGGCCGAC
The DNA here is from genome assembly GCF_035609145.1 of Eleutherodactylus coqui. Classification (NCBI taxonomy): domain Eukaryota; kingdom Metazoa; phylum Chordata; class Amphibia; order Anura; family Eleutherodactylidae; genus Eleutherodactylus; species Eleutherodactylus coqui. The sequence goes on along the minus strand of NC_089849.1, from coordinate 22,396,352 downwards.
GATTCACTGAAAAATCTGCACCTAGCAGCGTTTTCAGCGAAAGGGCCCGATCAAAAGAGCGCTGCCCGCTATCTTCTGCCACAGCTGTGGCAGAGGAGAACGATGTTCGCCCATTGAATTCAATGGAGCCGGCAATACAGCCGGCTCCATTGAAAGCAATGGGCTGCCGGCAAGCGCTGTATGAATTTTCGGGGAAGGGCTTTAAATATAAGCCCTTCCCTGAAAAGCATCCTGAAAATGTGTAAAAAAAAAAAAAAAAGGATACTCACCTTTTTTCTGCAGCCGGAGTTCAGCCGCGTCCGGCCGGCAGTTCTCCTGAACTGCTCTGTGTAGTATTCAGCAGGCGGGGATTTAAAATCCCCGCCTGCTGAATGAGCTGCCTCTGATTGGTCACAGCCCTCACCAATCAGAGGCAGCTCTCACTCACCCATTCACCCTGTTATAGCTGTGGCAGAGGAGAACGATCTTTAGTATATGTTCTCAATTGGGTCGGCGCTGCTGCCGCCGGCCCCATTGAGCGCATATATAGAACACAACGATGCGCAGAACGCAGATAGGCGCGTTCTGCGAATCGTTGTGTCCTATAATTTATCGCACATCCGCATAAAAAACGGACATGTGCCTGCTCCCATTGGGATGCATTGGGTCTATAGATCTGCAGATCGCAAGCGCGTCTGCAGATCGGACCAAAAAACGCCCGTGTGACCGAGCCCTAACACATGAAGGTCCTTATATAACATTGGTCTGACAGCCCTTATACTGTACGTCTGAGCTACTGTACATAGTTGCAGGAAGTTCATCTCATGACTATCACCTTATACGGACCCTCGCTCCCCCTGGACAATTAATTGGAACCCATCAAAGTAACATAGTGTTTTAATTTGCAGTGTGACTCCGACATACAAAATGTAATTTCTGTTTGACATAATTCTTCATTGGCGACATAATCACATTAATTGCTTTGAAGTCAAAATAGCTGAACAATGGTAACGCATTATGTAGAGGGAATCGTGCGGAAGTGAAGTAGAACAGGCAGGTGGGGGCGCTGCACTGCAGCTAGGATGTAGCAAGTACTCATACAGGTGGGGCGTAACTATAGGGGATGCGGTTGCACCCGGGCCCAGGAGCCTTAGGGGGCTCAAAAGACCCTCGTCTTCATATAGGGAGCCCAGTACTATGAATAAAGCATTATAGTTCAGGGCCCTGTTACAGGATTTGCATCGGGGCCCAGAAGCTTCAAGTTACACCTCTACTTGCGGCTCTCTACAACTCCCAGCATGCATAAGAACCCACCATTTATAAAATGGCTAGAAAAGAGTTTTAGTGTCATTTATATTACAAAATATATATATATTCGGGAGTGCACACAGGATTTTATCATACACATGAGCGAGCATACAGTGTGAATCCACATTAGATGGTAAGAACCAGCGATCTGAGCACCTTCCAACGAGGTCGCTAGACTAGTATATACATGCATATAGTCATGTGTATACACATTACACACAATTAGCGTAAGCAATTTTATAACGAGTTTTCTTCAGATCACCTGCATGCAGGAAGGCTAATTTTTGAACTTGTACTGGCACTGATATGAAATACCCCAAGGACTCTGCTTAATCTTAGCTAATATACTGCCATCTCTATGTACGTCATCTCCCTTATTTGCATATTACCCAGAGGAGCATGAATGGCCTTATAAGTCTCCTCACTCACCTTCTAGGTGCTCGCCCTAAGGAGAAAACATAGTGTTCCTGACCCCCATCACAGGCCTCTCACTAGCCAAACCAGAAACCTACTGCACACTGATGAAGGGGAAACACCCTGAAACAGCTGTCTGTATATGGATTCTGGCTTGGCTATCAATTCCCAGTTATTGTTACAAGGCTTGTATAAAGAGCCTAACATTGACTTGCAGGAATGCTGCCTTCCAATAGGTGGCGCTGCAGAGGTATTGTTCCATCTATCTTATTCACTCTCTTCTTACATGATGGAATGGGAGGGTCAGGGGGCACTTACTTCTGTGCCTTTAATACTCAGATTGTGATGCCTGCCAGAGATGGTGACAGACTAAATAAACTCTCCGCTCATTTATTTTTTATCTCATTGAATGCAGGGAGGTGTTTTATTTGCGGTGGACACATTCATTAACAGCGGAGGCATCTACCACCGCAGCCCACAGCTCCCCGGAGTCTGGAAAGCTAATAGCATTCCCACAAACGAGGCAATCAGGGGCCACCGGCTGTGGAGATTATCCTTATCATATATTATTAAATCTCCTTGTCACCACTTCTTGGTTTTTTTTTTCATTTTTACAGAATGACAGGATTACTAATAGAAGGGCACTAATAAAATTACTAATTCTAATAATAGTTATCTGGTACCAGCAAACTACGTATCAGGACATAATAAAGAAAACATCTGGACCTTAGAGGGTCTTAAAATTTAGTAACCACAATACCGGATGAACAACAACACATGACAAATGGGGGCACCCTGCCACGAGGCGACCTGAGTGTGCTGCGGCAGGTGGCAGTCTGAAACACCTCCAAGGGGTGGCACTACGGTTGTCACCTGTCCGGCCGTTCCGCAACCCAACGCCATCAGGCATTTAATTCACTCCGTCTGTAGATCCGGTTCAAGTGCGACCCCCCCCCCCCCCTGACTTCTCCAACCGGCAGCTGTGTTCCTGTATGTAGTGCAGATGCCAGGCAGAGAGGACAGGGGTCACAGTCTGATTAGAGCAGTGACCACCGCTGGAACGGAGCTATAGACAGACTGAGTTGAATGCCTCATGGTGTCGGGTGGCTGTCCAGCTGTAGGTCCACTAAGGGGGACACTATAAATACCTGGGCCACTAACAGAAGCACTATTACTACTGGGGCCACTATGGGGGTCACTATTACTACTGGGGCTACTAACTGGGAGGAGCTTTTACTACTGGGGCCACTAACGGGGACCCTATTATTACTGGGGCTACTAATGGGTATATTATTACTACTAGGGCCCCTAATTCAGTCACTATTACTACTGGAATCACTAAAGGGATCAATATTACTACTGGGGCCACTGACATCGCCACTATTACTCTTGGGGCTAATAACGGCGACACTATTACTACTGGGGCCACTAATGGTGTTGTTACGTGTACTGCTGAGACATGTTGTACTATTGTGATTCCAGCAGCACAGCACTCTCAGGGTTAATGATTGAGCTGGCTGGGTGTGGTACTGTCTGCTAGCCCATCCCCTGGATCTGTGCTCACATATAAACCCAGCTCCTGGTTAGTCACTGTATGGTCACTAAGGTGAGCAGTCATGAATGCTTGTCTGGTGAGGTTTGCAGTGTGATCTGGTTCATGTCCGTTTGTACGTTTAAATTCTGTCCGTTTTCCGTTAGCTTGCTGTGTGTCCTGCAATCTGTGTTGTGTCCTGTGGCAGCGTGATGTGTGAACTCTGTCCAGTTCTGCTGGACTCCTGGTTAGTGTAGGGACTAGCAGTATAACCAGGAGCCGTGAAGTGGCCTGTTAGCTTCCACATATTGTACAACATGTCAACCAATACCTGGTATTTATATTCAGCTTCCAATCTGTTACTAGTGGTTGCATGTTGTATGCAGTGTATTCTGGGTCTGTCATGTGGCATGTGAATGCATCCTGTTCTGGTGCGTGGCTCCTAGGATCAGCTAGGGCCCAGATCCGAAGACCGCTGGGCTGCCCTAATTGGGGCAATGTCCCCGCTCAGGTAGGGCCACTCTCATTCCTCCTTGTAGCACAGGGTCAGTTGCCTGAAACCGGTGTGAGTCCCGTGGGACCCTGGTGATACCCGTGTGCGTCCCCTTTGGTCATGATCGTGTGGGTACCGTGCTTTGCCTGCCCACACGATCGTAACAGGTGTCACTATTAATACTGGGACCGCTAATGGAGTCAATATTACTACGTGGGCCACTGACATGACCACTATTACTACTGGGGCCAAAAATGGGGACACTATTACTACTGGGGCTACTAATAGGGACATTATTACTACCAGGGCCACTAATTCGGTCACTATTACTACTGGAACCACTAAAGGGATCAATATTACAACTGGAGCCACTGACATGGCCACTATTACTACTGGGGCCACTGACATGGCCACTATTACTACTGGGGCTAATAAGAGGGATACTATTACTACTGGGGCCACTAATGGGTACATCATTACTACTAGGGCCACTAATTCGGTCACTATTACTACTGGAACCACTAAAGGGATCAATATTACTACTGGGGCCACTGACATGGCCACTCTTACTACTGGGGCTAATAACGGAGACACTATTAATAATGGAGTCAATATTACTTTGTGGGCCACTAACAGGGTCACTATTACTAATGGAGCCAATAAGGGGGCCACTTAGTATTGGGCCACTACTGAGGGCACTATTACTCTGTCACGTTAGACAAGTCTCAGCGGTTCAAATATGTCCTGGGTATCTTATGTATTGGAACTTTCAATGCCTGTAAAATGAATGGGATTATTATTTTTTATTTTTTTTGGAAGGGGTCGGGGGCTAGACTCACACTTTGCCTACAGACAACAAAACAGCTTGGGGGACCCCTGATACACTACACCATGCCATTATTTATTCACCAGAAGCTAGGCCAAAACACAGAAGCAGACTGGAAAAAAATGAAGTCCACCGCAAGAATGTATATCTTGTAGAACCACCTTTATCATCAATAACCTGAAGTAATTGTTTTCTCTGTGACTTCATCAGTCTCTTTATCAGTCTTCCTTCTGCAGGGATTCTTTACAGCTTTGCTTCAGTTCATTGAGGTTTATGGGCATTCATTGTGTCATGAACTTGAACATTTAACATGCTAACGGAGGCCTTTCGAGTCCGAGATGTAGCTCCTATTTCTTTTCCAATTTCTCTGAGCATTGCACGGTCTGACCTTGAGGTGAATTTGCTGAGACATCCGCTCCTGGGAAGATTGTCAACTGTCTTGAATGTCTTCCACTTGTGAATAATCTTTCTTACTGTAGAATAATAGACTCCAAAATGTTTGGCAATGTCCTGATAACCCTTCCCAGATTGAGGGCTCCTTCACACAAGGACTGCGAACTTCGGCCACACGCAAAATTGCCTGAACAAGAGGCAGCCACGACAAGTCACGGCTGCATATCCTGTTTTTTCACCCAAAAAAGACGGCCGGGTGCAGTGTGTATATGCTCTGCTAAACTCCCTCCCCTTCCCTCTCCCTCTCTGCCCCATGCCAGCTGCCGGCAAATGGAGGGGGCAGGAGCTAGTGTATTAAACTACCATTCCACCCCCTCCCTTTGCTGGTAGTCGGCAAGGGGCGAAGAGAGGGAAGGAAGGGGGAGGGAGTTTAGCAGAGCCACTACTAAACTCCCTCCCCCCTCCCTTTTCCGGCAGCTCCCATAGGATCCCGTAGGAGTCTATAGGACCAGCCGCCGTATTCCAGCAAAAGATAAGCCCAGACCTATCTGTTCCGGTGAGTGTAAAAGCAGCTGTCCGGAATGCACAACGCCATATAGTACACAGAGGTGCAGCCAAATGCATCAAATATATTATTGCGCTTCTTTATACATTTGTCACATTTCACTCCAGCATAAACTTTGCTTGGACCAGCGTATCAGACGTTGGACTACAGAAATATACTTCACTGTGTCCACACTTTGAGAGACCTCTGTTGGACTTTAGGTTGGAACTACATGTTGACTTTAACACATATCATGCGGTCAACGATTCTGGTATGCCTGTGCTGTATCACAATGTTAGTAAATGCGGCTGCAGTGTGATTTGCTGGTTGCCATAACTGTGACCTGACATTTACAATAAATCCATCAGGTCACCATTGCAGTAAAATGTGAGTCATAATGTGTCAGTTTTGGGTCAAGGCAAAAGCCAAAGTAATCTTACCCTTCAGCTGGCCATACACCTTAGACAGTTGTTGACTGAGCGCCATTCCTTCTGACTCACACATATACATACACGCTAGACTTGGCCGAGCTCTCTCAAACGTCTTAGATGCTGCGGTCAGTATTGACAACAGCATCGTAGGGTTTAAAAAGCTGAGATAAAAGGTTTCTATGTTCCCCATCTGTTCTTCAGTAGCTGGGCCACCATGGTGATCATAGCATTATTGGATCTATCCCATTTGGCCACCATAGAGGACATTCTCCAGCCCTTACTCCATTTTGAGACATTTTAGGGTAGCTCCAGGTTCATGTTGCGGGGTCACTCTTGTCAGGGCAGGTGTGCCAGTGGTTAGGCAGGTTCGGTCACTGTTAGAACAGAGAAAGGTGTCACCCCCTTCTTGTTCATTGCCCAGGTGTGTGTACTTTCTTCTTGTCCCAACTTGTCATTGTGGGCTCTCTGTTGGACATAACATTATTATTGGACTAAAACAAAAAACTTAGCAATTTCAATTCAAGGATTTGATTAAGTAAATCGTGTACATTGCAGAAAGCTAAACGCACCTCCCTAATATGAGTGATACTCCACTGACTCATCTATAGTGAGACAAGAGATACCATATAAGAGAGGACAAACCTAATTGCATCCACCGCTCCTCCCTCCCACGTTTCTCCCAAATTCACAGCACAGTTGCAGGCAGTAAGCTTCCTTCGGCTAGCATAACAGATGTGTGAAACGCGTGGTATCAGAATTGACTACAGAACCCACCTTCTGCCAATGCTTCATAAATTATCCATGTGATAAGTAGATGAATATTAAACAGCTCCGTTCTCTATAGTAGTTATCAAAGCTCAAAAAAAGTTTAACTTCAAACCTCAAAGGACATTCAGTCTTCTGTACAAGAGATCTCATAAATGACGGACGGGAAACAGATGTTACTGGATATATTCATTAGATGGGAACATTTCTGTCAGCCACGGAGTAAATCATCAATGTATACAAATAGAGATCACAGATGGGTCATGCTGTATGAGGACAGGGGGCAATGAGGTGAGTAAGGGGGAATTGGCATCATAGCTATGTTCCATTTAAATCAATGGGGGGGTGGGTTGATTGGCATAAGTCGCTTGATTGTCTTAACCTTGTAAGAGGCAGTCTATTGTACTCATTGCTGCCCCTATCTATTCTATTGGTTGGATGTTAGGTAAAGGGATGTAGCCAACATTCCTGCTTTGTGGCCCTATAGCAGTCATGTGAATGCCTCATTCATGGCTTTGAATGGTGACCCCCCCCCCCCCCCCACACACACACACACACACTCCCCTATGGATGAGAATGTGAACAGCTGTTACAAACTGTAGTAATGCTTTTGCTGGATCATCACCTCCTGCCTTCTAACCTGTTGTTGGGACACTGGCTATGCAAGTGGTCCCACAGCTGATCCATTGGAATGTATCAGCTGACCTCATTGCTTAGCCAACCCTGTTTAGAGAGGAGTTCCTCATTGGTTAACCTCTTTTTAAGTATCCCCGGCTTCTGCAGTGTGATTGTTGGTGATAACAGTAACTGCAGTGTCCAAGGAACGGTCCCACAACTGAGGAGATGGCGGTGTAGATAAGGACTTTGTCACAGATGGCTCTACCATCTTCTCCCCTGTGGGTAGCTCGGGACCCAACCAAGTTACTGCTGGGGGAGGTCACAGAGAAAAGTAACTAGAAGTTACCTGTAATCTTCTTGTCAACAGTTTGGCACAATTACAACAAGAGAAGGTGGTGTGACAGGGAGAATTCTCGGGGTATTCCAGACAATCCACAGTCCTAGTTATCTGTGTGATCCCGCTCCCGGCGACTCTCTCTCCAAATTTCTACCGGTCAACACTCAAACACTCATGCTTCTTGTGCCTTTCACCAAGCAACAGTCCTTTTCTCACACAGCACTCAGTGGTAGCACTGCCATATCATGGGTAGACTGATTCCAGGCCAAGCAGAAGGGAATCGCTTAGCTTCCTCCATTTTCTCCACACACAGACCAATCAATGTCTTTGGGGTTCACTCACTAGAACTTCCCTCACTTGCTAACTTGCAGACTGACTCCAACTATTGACTGCCTTGCAAACACATAATTAAAATATAGCCACATGACACACAAAGTGATACATTTTCCAGACATAACCCAAACATTAACCCATTCAATCCTGCAGAGGTGCAATACACATAACTCTAATGCATACTACACATAAGACACTGACAAGTATGGTATGAGACAGACATATGACATTATGGAGGGGCCCTTCTAACTCTGGGCCACTACATAACAGTGTGCTTTTATATCAGTCTTCCTTATTTTCTTCAAGTACATTGTTGTAGTCTAGTTTTTTCTTCTCTGTGTTGTTTTGTTCTTCTTCTTGTAGTCTAGTCCAGTCTTGTTGCTTGTTTTTGTCTGATCATTTCCTATGTGTATCTGTTGAATCTTCTTTCAGTTTCAGCTTGTTTGTTGGCTTCTTGTCTGGGTCTTAGGGTTTTTTTTGTCAGGGATAGCATTTTAGTTAGAGTAATGTGTATGGATAACTGAGAGCACCTAAGGGACAGTGGTTTCTGGTGTTAGGGTCAGCGTCATGGAGAGAAAATGAAAAGACATAGGGAGAGCTGGTTTACAGATAGGATTTCTCTGGTTGTTATATCTGTTTCATACTATCTGCTGCAGTATCATCATCTCCACCCACATCATCTGGTTACTATGACATTCTGCCCCTGCTATGTAATGGTACATCCTTAGTTTTATATTTGTATTTTCTATTGTTTTGATATGTTCTTCATATCTATTATTCTGGCAATGATCTGGTTGTTACACTATTTGGCTCTAATTTTAGTCCTGGGTATCTGAGTACTGGGAGACATGGTGAGTACCCAGAAAAATCCATTTATTATAGATAAAGTCATGCACTGCTATTTAGCATCCAGCAGGGGCGTAACTATAGGGGATGCAGAGGATGCAGTTACACCCGGGCCCAGGAGCCTAAGAGGGCTTTTAAGGCCTCTCTTCTCCATATAGGGAGCCCAGTACGATGAATAAAGCATTATAGTTGGGGGCCCTGTTACGGACTTTGCATTGGGGCCCAGAAGCTTCACTTTACGCCTCCGGCGTCCAGTCAGTGTTGTTGAAAAGCTCAAATTTTCATATCTGACCAGGATTTTCCTTTAAAGGGGTTCTCAGATATAGGGCTAATTCACATGTCAGTATTTTGCAAGCCAACACCAGGAGTAGAACGTACAGAGAGAAAATATCATGGAAAGATTTGCATTTATTCCTTATTTTGGCTCCGCTCTTGGTTTTGGCTTTCAAAATACTGACGTGTGAATAAACTAATCTTCGACTATCCTATTAGGTCCTTCTTATACAGTTGGATCCCTCATGTGGCCCTACATAAATTGGCCAGAGCCAAGAACAGCTACAAATAGTGTCCCATTCACTTCAGTGGGCAACATGCAATATAGGGGAATGTCATATAATTGCTCAGAGGTACAAGCTTCAATTCATGAACTGTTGAAATGGTTTCTCCTTTGGATAGACTCAGAGGAAAAAGTCAGATGGTTAAAGGGGTTGTCCCGCGCCGAAACGGTTTTTTTTTTTTTTCAACCCCCCCCCCCCCCCCGCGCCCCCCCGTTCGGCGCGAGACAACCCCGATGTAGGGGTTAAAAAAGAACACCGGACAGCGCTTACCTAAATCCCCGCGCTCCGGTGACTTCTTACTTACCTGCTGAAGATGGCCGCCGGCATCTTCACCCTCGGTAGACCGCAGGGCTTCTGTGCGGTCCATTGCCGATTCCAGCCTCCTGATTGGCTGGAATTGGCACGTGACGGGGCGGAGCTACACGGAGCCCCATTGAGAAAAGGAGAAGACCCGGACTGCGCAAGCGCATCTAATTTGGCCATTAGACGGCGAAAATTAGACGGCAACCATGGAGACGAGGCTGCCAGCAACGGAACAGGTAAGTGAAAAATTTCTGATAACTTCTGTATGGCTCATAATTAATGCACAATGTACATTACAAAGTGCATTAATATGGCCATACAGAAGTGTATAGACCCACTTGCTGCCGCGGGACAACCCCTTTAAGATCCAGGGAACGAGCCGGCCCGTCCTCTGCCCCACGTTTGCCTATCCAGGGCACTGGAAACGTCTCGTCTAACCAACCACAAACACAGAATGCTTGGCCTGACCTGATGCCAAACAAGCCCTCAGACTGCTACGTTGATGGATAAGGGCTTAAGGCGGTGATCTCCAACTCATGGCATGGCTCCCAGTTGAGGCAAAAAGCTAGGAGTTGTAGTTTCTGGGAAGCCATAGGTTCGAGACCATTGCCGTCTCAGAATATTCTCCCTTTATTTTCTGTTACTTTGTGCGGAAACTTTGCAATTATTTTGCAGCCTCGGAATAAAAATGATATCTTTACATTGATGATTCACCGTCTCGGGTGCCTGAAGGGTCGCGTATTATTTTGGCCGGCTCAGTTTAAGCACAGACTTTTTATTTGCCTGGCGGTTACTGTTTATCTTGTAATTTGTATAATTTATGTCTGAGCAGTCTTACGCCGTCGACTGTTTCTTCGGACTCCCTTCTGTTTAAACCCTTAAGTGGACGCTTTGTTGTCTTCTGTTTCGGGTCTGCCTGCTGCGCTCATTACACTTGGCAAGGAGAATAATAGACTAATGTGAGAATACTCCCAACTACACATAAGCAGAGCCATCTATTAGCCGGCTGGGTTGCTCCATTAAGATAAACACAAGGAACAGTATTCCAAGCTGGTGTCCTTCCAGAAGACTGGATCATTCGTCAGGCTCCGCTCTTAGAATTATGTTAACAAAGGTGTAATCAACGCATTTATCTTAGCGGTCTTAGGAGGAAACCTTTTTGTAGAGGTCAGAATTGTGTTTTCAGGCTAAAAACTCCAAATCACCAGATTTACTTCACACTGTCAAATGCACAAAGTCTGGCTGCATGCAGTTAACACTAGGTGGGGCTATAACTTACAAAACTAGTATAAAAAATCTCTAAGCATAAGCTCCCCCTAGTGGTGTCAGAAGCTATGAAAAATAGCAAGGGTGGCTGTTCAGTGCCAGACCCCAAGGTAGATGTATGGTGGCCTACAGTATTTATGCTGAGTGATCCCTTTAATAGAGACCCCTGCCCTTTTATGATTTGAGCTTCCCTTTATGGAAATTTTAACTGTCACCCCGGAGTGCAGCATAAAATCACATGATAACTTTTCGAGGATTAGTTTCAGGGTGAATTCACATTAAATGGGAAAATCCAGCGATCTGAGGGACTTCCAATGAGGTGCTAGACTAGCCGGGGCAGGATGTCACTGCCGACCATGTGGGCATTGTGTAATGCTGTGATCGAAATAACACATCGATGAAAGGGGTCAGAAGAGGATGTCAAGAACATGTGGTGCACAGTCAAGCACATCGCAGCAGAATACATTGCTGATGCTCCAATGAACATGCATGAATGCAGAATTTGTCATTCGGTAGCATTATAATAACAAGCGACTAGTTCCAGCCTCATTGTGTTTAAGAGAAACAGAAAGATAAGCCTTCAGTGGACAGAAGAGCGTAAAAATTGTATCACTGAGCAGCAGAAAACCATCACCTGGTCCAATGGATCCAGATTTCTGTTGCACCGTGCTGATGGGAGGTCAGAATTTGGTGCAAGCAGCCTGAATCGATGACCCCTTCCGGTCAGCCGGTCAGGACCTGTCAGTACCTACATCTAATTTGCAGCAACTACAAGAAGCTTCCTGTCCGCAGGGGCCGATATTCCTGCAGAATGATTAGAACACACTACCACGATCTGAAGGCAAAAGAAGGCCAAACATGCTACTAGATGGGGGTCTTTAATAAAGTGGCCAATTAGTGTAGTTTATAAGCTGCTGCTCAGCAGATCCTTGGAGACAATAATGAATATTGGCTTCATGGGGTGTGCAGCACATGGGGAATCGTAGTTTTACAAGAGCTGGATAGCCACATATTGGTGACCATACAAGAGGGCCTAAATGGGGAAAGAATCCTCTTAATGAAGTGGAACTTTCTCTTAATGGACTCTTCTGATGTCCGGGACGCTCTCCAGGCCCGACAGGCGGCTCATCCTATTAATGTGAATCTGCATCCCGGTATTGTTATGTAACACATGATTCCCTCTATAAATATCCTCACATTCCGCAGAACTCGTACCTGTGATTTTCCAGTTAGTATTTTAAGTGGTTGCTGTGGGAAGCGGCTGCACAATGACCGTCTACACAGAGGAGCGTAACGAGCCCTGCCAGGATATTCATATTCATGAGCGAGCTGGGACAGAGGGAGCTGCCACAAAATGTGCTGAACATTCATACTGTCTGGCAACATGCAAAGTATCTATCTATCTATCTATCTATCTATCTATCTATCTCATATCTATCTATCTATCTATCTCATATCTATCTATCTATCTATCTTATATCTATCTATCTATCTATCTATCTATCTATCTATCTATCTATCTATCTATCTATCTCATATCTATCTATCTATCTATCTCATATCTATCTTATATCTATCTATCTATCTATCTCATATCTATCTATATCAGATCTATCTATCTATCTGTCTATCTATCTCATATCTATCTTTGCATCTATCTATCTATCTCATATCCATCTATCTATCTAGCTAGCTATCTCATATCTATCTATGTATCCCATATCTATCTATCTTTGCATCTATCTATGTCATATTTATCTATCTATCTATCATCTATCCATCTATCTATCTCATATCTATCTATCTCATATCTATCTATCTATCTATCTATCTATCCCATATCTATCTATCTTTGCATTTATCTATCTATGTCATGTCTATCTATATGTCTATCTATCTATCTATCTATCTCATATCTATCTATCTCATATCTATCCATCTATCTATCTCCTATCTATCTCATATCTATCTATCTATCTATCCATCTATCTATCCCATATCTATCTTTCTATCTATCTATCTATCTATCTATCTATCTATCTATCTATCTATCTATCTATCTCATATCTCATATCTCCTATCTATCTATCGCATATCTATCTATCTATCTCATATCTCCTATCTCCTATCTATCTATCTATCTATCACATATCTCTCTCTCTCTCTCTATTTATCTATCTATCTATCTATCTATCTCATATCTATCTATCTATCTATCTATCTATCTATCTATCTCCTATCTATCTATCTATCTATCTATCTATCCCATATCTATCTATCTATCTATCTATCCCATATCTATCTATCTATCTATCTATCTATCTATCTATCTATCCCATATCTATCTATCTATCTATCCCATATCTATCTATCTATCTATCTATCCCATATCTATCTATCTATCCCATATCTATCTATCTATCTATCTATCTATCTATCTATCTATCTATCTATCTATCTATCTATCACATATCTATCTATCTCATATCTATCTATCTCATATCTATCTATCTATCTATCTATCTATCTATCTATCACATATCTATCTATCTCATATCTATCTATCTCATATCTATCTATCTATCTATCTATCTATCTATCTATCTATCTCATATCTATCTATCTCATATCTATCTATCTATCTATCTATCTATCTATCTATCTATCTATCTATCTATCTATCTATCTCATATCTATCTATCTATCTATCTATCCCATATCTATCTATCTATCTATCACATATCTATCTCTCTCATTTCTATCTTTTTTTATATTTTTCCGCCTGAGCAAAACCCAAAATAATATTGCATAGTATACAGTGTATACAAGCTGCAGTTATTAGCACATTTCATATTACCCCCATGTTATTACAGAACAAGACCCACTATGCCAACACCAATATTAGCAATGATAACACTATATAAGGGCAAAATAATATCGCCACACCATGATCATATATTACCAACTCATAGTAATGAAACAAAACCTCCATACTGTTACTGAATAAAGACCTGCCCCATACCCACTCACCCCCTAGGTGTCTGCACACACTTTTTGGGTGCTTTCCTTAAGGAGACATGACTTCATGACTCACATCACAGGCCTCTCACCAGCCAAGCCAGAAACCTACTGCACACTGATGAGAGGGGAAAAAACCCAAAACAGCTGTCTGTGTATGGTTTCCTATTCCCAATCATTGTTTTACAGACTTGTTGAAAAGTTGTACATTGATTTGAAGAAATCCTGCCATCCAATAGGTGGCGCTGCAGAGGTATTGTTCCATCCTCCTTATTTGCATGAATTACCCAGAAGAGCGTGCATGGCCTTGTAAGTCTGCTCACTCACCTCTCAGGTGTCTTCTCACACCCCTTCTGGATGCTCTCCTTGGGGAGAGACAATGCCATCCTCCGAGCCTCTCACCCCCTAGGTGTCTCCACACACTTTTTATTAAGGAGAGACGACACCTTTCTTGAATAAAGACCATTACATTACCTCTAGTAATCTTGAGTGATGACTTCTCCGACTGGAGTTGTTCATTTTCCCTTTTCTTCTACATTCAGCCCAAACTGCCATGATAACTTCTCTCGGCCACAACGTGTCCCTGTAGAATTTAACACAGAGGCATCTTTGGTTGCTCAGTGTTCTAGCTTGTTTTATGTTTTCCGAAACTCTACACAATCTCCCCATCCACTGTGACCCAGGAAGTAATAATGCCACCCTTAGTGCCCCACATAGTGATACTATCCACCTTTTTGTGTCTTCTGTAGACATCACATAGTAAGTAATGCTGTTAGTGACCTATAAACAGTAAAAGTGCCCCATTTAGTAATAATGCTTCCAGTATGCCCACACTCAGTCATAATACCCTCCTATGCCCCCACTCACCAAATAATGCCCATTTTGCTTCCACTCACTAATAATACCACCTTCTATGCCTCCAAAAAGCCATAAGACCCTCTTATTAGTCATAATGCCCCCTTATCTGCAGTAAAATGAAAAAAAATTGCGTATTGTTGCCTCTTTCGCTACAACCGCCACTGCAGTCACTCCTGCCCCCCACTGACTCCTGGGTGCCCGCTCATGCGTGAGCAGTAGAGATGAGCGAGCGTACTCGGTTCAGATGTTTTTGCACTCGAGCACCGCTTTTTCCGAGTAACTGACTACTCGGACGAAAAGATTTGGGGGGCGCCGGGGGTGAGCGGAGGGTTGCAGAGGGGAGTGGGGGAGAGAGCTCCCCCCTGTTCCCCACTGCTACCCCCGCTCCACCACGCCGCCCCAAAACCCTCCCATGGGGCGCTGATGCACCATCCTGAACCTGCCTTGCACCACCACCAGCGAGCAGCCTTATGCCTAGCACAGTACGTCACATCTATCTATCTATCTATCTCCTATCTATCTGTCTATCTATCTATATGTCTCATATCTATTTCTCTGTGAGAGAAACTATAGTATTAGTTGAACACCATCTTGTCTCTCTTGTATTGCCTCAAACTTCTTACGTGATACATATTTTGTTCAGAAGATTACAAAGCCTGAAGAATGAGCAAAAGTTACAACGGACCTTCGCACACAAATGTATAGCCACACAGCTGACTAAATATGGACTTTCTTTAAAGGCCCATTTACACGCAACGATTATCGCTCAAAATTCGTTCAAACGGACGAAAGTGAGTGATAATCGTCACATGTAAATGCTGGCAGTCATGCACTATTCGTTTAATTGTCATTAAAAGCAGTTTTTTAGCCCGCAGAAATACCATCCCTTGGTTGTTCAAAAGGCTTTCTTAACAGTCTACTCATTGTGTCTGCTTTGCATACATAATGAGTACACTGTTTACTCTGCCTTGAGGAGAACAATGGAATCTGCTGGCCAGATGTTTGCTCAGCTGGGCGTGTGTTTATTCGATAACCATCGAACAAAGGCACGCCCAGCTGAACAAACAACTCGTGGAGGAAAATGCAGATGATTAAAGCCATTACCTGCACGTGTCATTTTAATAAAAAATGTCAGCAGTTTAGTCGTGCGGTTGTTTAAGCGATAATCGTAGAAATATATAAAAAATAGAACTCATTATCTGTTTTACTTTACTGGATTTTCAATACATATATTTAACTATGTAAATCTGGACTAAGCTTAAGAGTACATCTAGATTACCAATGAATGATCTCAGACAGCACGTAACCAAGTGACCAAAAGACCGACGTCACTGCATGAGCTGAAAGGTGTAACAAGTTATGCATATGTTAAATCAGGTGACTCTTGGTTACCTGACCTCAGTGTATTAAAGGACTATAAATTCTTTAACTGTTTGGCAGCATAAACAGAATCATTTGCGATTTACCCAACTGCTGTGTGGCGCATCGATGATTCTCTGAGCTGCTCGTATTAACCCTTAACCCTTTCAAATCCAATTTTGGATTCAAGGTTGCCTAAAAGGCTTTCTCTTTTTGCTGTTATACAACGGTGCCATCTGCTGGCTAAAACCAGTGTGTGTGCTCCAGAGAGGCTCTGACAGCAGAGTGGCTGGCAATAGACGGTAAGAATACCCTGTCGGACGTCTTCTGACATTGGAGCTGTACAAGCTTCAAACAGGATGTAGGAAGACGTCAGACTGTGGATTGGAAAGGGTTAATATGGAACCGCAAGAATACACATATAGCCATAAATTTTGCTAACATATGTATCTTAACGAAACTCTATCTCTTTCATTTCACTGATTAATCACTTTGAAGCATCCCCATGAGAAGAGATAAATGCTCAGTGCATGTGCTGTGAATGCTTCATTAAAATCCTATTATTTTTACTCTGTTACATTGATTACATTGATCAATAGTCCACCCCACTATGCTGGAAGTTTGGGAATGCTGCATTACTCATATGTGACGTTCACTGACCGGCTATTTGTATGGACATAGACAGTGACTTATTAATGGGGATTGAAGCACAAAGTATTGCACTTTGGACGGTTCATCAGCCATTGAAAATCACTTAATTTAGACAGCTAATCAAATCTGTAGCAACACAGAGTGGCCTGTGCCCGTTCTATGCATATAGTATGGAACCATCCACATGCAGAGCCCTATACAGGAGGTAGAGTCGTAGGTTTTCCTCACTCAGAGCAAAGTTCTAGTTTGTTGGCCTAGTTCTGTACCCAGATACCCAGTACTTAGGACACATTCTCCATCTAGTACCCTGCTGTACTGCCTCTAGCTTGGATACAAGATGTGATACGGGCAGGCATGGAGGCTCTAGTACCCTGCTGTACCGCCTCTAGCTTGGATACAAGGTGTGCTACAGGTGGGCATGGAGGCTCTAGTACCCTGTTGTACCGCCTCTAGCTTGAATACAAGATTTGATGCAGGTGGCATGGAGGCTCTAGTACCTTGTTGGGCTGACTCTAGCTTGGATGCAAGGTGTGATACAGGCAGGCAGGGAAGTTCTATTGTTCTGTTGGGCCGCCTCTAGCTTGGATAGAAGATGTGATACGGGGGCATGGAGGCTCTAGTACCCTGTTGTACCACCTTTAACTTGGGTGTGAGATGTGATACGGGTGGGCATGGAGGCTCTAGTACTCTGCTGTACCGCCTCTACCTTGGACACAAGATGTGATACGGGTGGGCATGTAGGCTCTAGTACCCTGTTGTACGCCTGTAGCTTTGATACAAGATGTGATACTAGCAGGCATGGGGGCTCTAGTACCCTGTTGTTCCGCATCTAGATTGGATACAAGATGTGATACATGCGGGTATGGAGGCTCTAGCCCAGTCACCTTGTGTGCCCTCACGCATCCACTGGTCCCAACACCTCCTACAGTCTGGTCAGATGCTCCTCTCTACTAGTGGTCTGTAGGGGGCGTCCTGAGCCCGGTCACCTTGAGTGCCCTCACACATCCACTGGACCCAACACCTCCTAACAGTCTGGTCAGATGCTTCTCTCTACTGGTGGTCTGTAGGGGGCGTCCTGAGCCTGGTCACCTTGTGTGGCCTCACACATCCACTGGTCCCAACACCTCCTAACAGTCTGGTCAGAACGGCCCGATGGGGGACAATTCATCGATACGACCATCCAGCTTCTCACATCCCAATAATGCGCCCCCCTCAGACTCTAGTAATGGGATGAAATCTCTTCTCTGGGTCGTAGAGGCGTCTAGTGGCCAACAAGCTCTACAAGCGGAAGAGGTCACTACACACAAGGAGCCTTCGAGAGCCTTTTAAAGGCCAAGGGGGGAACCACTTTTAGGGCCTCCAGTGACAAGACCGCTCAATTAATCACCACAACTCATAATCATTTGTATATCTGCCTGAGATGAAACTGCAGGCCGAGTTTTGCAACAACTTCTTCTAGGTGAGATAGTTTAGGTTCTTGGATATCTCTGGCAGTCCCAATGAAATAAATGGAGCACATGTGCAACCTATGCTGCCTTTATTACTGGATGCTTGGGACTCCAGTTCTCAGGATTGGTGGGGTCCCAGCAGTCACACTGATCACAGATTGCCTGAGACTCACAGCGATTTAATGCAATCTGTTGGGGAACATAATAGCAAGTTTTTAATTTCTCTGCAGTGCCACCATTGGGGAAATGTTGGCCGCTATTAAAATATGGCGTTCTGAATACAAACACAATCATACTCTGATGTGAACACTGAAGATGCTGCAGTGCTTGCACAAGTGTCACAGCCCCTTCAGCAAGCTGATCGCCGGGGGTTCTGATCGGTGGACCCCCACCGATATTGATGGGATGGCCTATCCTGAGGATAGACGATCAGTTTTTATAAAAGCTGGATAACTCCTAGATATAATTTCCTAAAGCAGAGATACATTCACAGCTAAATGATACGTAAGCATTTACAAGGAATTTGTGGAGACGTGCTTCATTGGGGGATACGAACTCTATAGTGTGCATATGATATGCATGAAGACGCTCCGAATCCTAATTACAAATGCATGGGAATCTATAAGCAGAGACTGCAATATAATCCAATTCATATATCACTGTAGGAACATCCTGATGGTTGAAAGGCAATGGCATGCCCCCTGTTTGTGCGGGAATTTTATTGATTGCCACCATGAGGTGAATCAATGAATCACTCACACAAACTAGTCCAATGAAGCCTATGGATAAGGAAATACTCTGGGAGATAGAAATGACTGATATTGTTACGTAGCATGAAGTACTCTGCAAAATTTTGCTACTACCCCATTTCCCAGAAAATAAGACCTGCCCTGAAAATAAGCCGTACCATGATTTTTATGGAGGCTTGAAATATAAGCCATACCCTGAAAACAACCCCCAGCTGCATTAAATAATAATACAAAGGAATACATTATCTAGCAGGCTCAGAAGTGCCACAACTCAGCCAAACCATAAATCCCGCCTCCACAACGCGATGGCTGTGATTGGTTTTTCGAGTGCTCCTCAGCCAATCAGTGCAGCGCTCGATGAACCAACCACAGCCATTGCATTGGTTCATCGAGCGCTGCATTGATTGGCTGAGTAGTGCTCGAGAACCAATCATAGCCATCGCTTCCTGGAGGCGGGATTTATGAAGCCTGCAACCAGGAAATGATGTTCTGTGGGCAGGCAAGGACTGCAGGAAGAGCAGCGGGAGGGACCTAGACCGAGTATAATAAGAGATCCTCCGAAAATAAGACCTAGTGTCCCTTTTGGTGAAAAATTAATATGACAGGATCTTATTTTCAGGGAAACACAGTATCTACAAAGAGTTCTGTCTACATATAGTTCATGTACAAATGGTCTTACCTACTCTTCACCCATCTACAAGAGTTCTTACCTATCTAAAACCTTAACCAACATCAGTAATTATTTATAACTGTCTTGTACAAGAGGTTCTGCAGGGGCTTACCTGGAGTATTAGCTTTAAGTGCCTTGTGGACAGTTTCTGTGGACATTTGCTTAGGTTTGACTTTCCCAATGGCTTAGCCCATGGTCAGAGTTAGACTGGAGGACTGTACCTTAGGCCCACTAGTGAAAAGGATCCCAAGAGCCTACCATCGATCTATTATTACACTAGATTTGTAGTGTGAAAAAGTCATCATTTTGGTGAAAGTGCCAAATTGTGTCTTTTTGGGGATTAAAGTCAGGCCCTGTTACTATGTGAAAAAGCATTAGGGAACATGGCCAAGTGCGGCCCATCAGAGTTTCAGTACTATCATTTACGCTACTAATTAGCATAAATTATACAGTAGTTGAAACCTACTCCGGCTAATAGCTGGCATAGGTTTCAGTGTGGCACGCAGAAGTGCCACCAGATGTTTGCGCTTCTTAAGACATTTGTCACAGTTACAAGGGCACAGAGTTTATTTAGGCAAGTGTGTGAAACATTGCTCTAAGTAAATAGGTCCCAATAGCTTGTAAATTTTGGGTTAATTGGCGGAATCCTAGTTACGGTTTTAGATAGGTAAGAACTCTTGTAGATGGGTAACAAGTAGGTAAGACCATTTGTCCATGAACTATATGTAGTCAGAATCTTTTATACATAGTGCATATATATGTAGAAACTTTTTAAGGTGGGTCTTCGATAGATATGACTACTTATAGATGGACGGTGGATGATGGAAACCTTTTGTAGATGGTGATGAATAGGTGAAAACTCTGGGAGACGATGGGAGCGTACAATATCTTGTAGATGGTGCATAGTAAAATAGGGCCTCTTGAACAAGGTTTCGCTAATTGCCCTTTACTAGAGATGAGCGAGTATACTCGCTAAGGCACATTACTTGAGCGAGTAGTGCCTTAGCCGAGTATCTCCCCGCTCGTCTCTAAAGATTTGGGGGCCGGCGGGGGGCGGGGAGTGGCAGGGGAGATCGGGGAGGAACAGAGGGGAGATCTCTCCCTCTCTCCCCCCGGCTCCCCCCACGCTCCCCGCTGCAACTCACCTGTCACCCGCGCCGGCCCCCGAATCTTTAGAGACGAGCGGGGAGATACTCGGCTAAGGCACTACTCACTCGAGTTATGTGCCTTAGCGAGTATACTCGCTCATCTCTACCCTTTACGAAAGAACCCATGCTAGTTGGTCTGACACACTGGATAGGTACGGTATTGTGTGCGGGCCCTGGATTGAGCTGGTTGAAGTTCCGGGACTTCGACATAATCTTCTTTATATTTAGATCTATCTCGATGTATATGTAGGCAACAATGACATCTTTTCACAGGACCTTTAGGAATATATAGCTAATAAGAAGCAAGAGGACCTATATGTTGCTTTGTTGAACTGTTTAAGTTTACATTTTCTTAAGTAAATGTCATCTCTTCTATCGTTCTTGATAAAATGGTGGACATTACAAAATAGGACTAAGTGTATAAGTATAGCAGTATTATCTTGTAGACACGCATGGTTAAATGAGACATCTTGATGATGACAGAAGTATATGGTATCTCATAAATGGTAGGTACTGGGAATGTAGAATGGTCTTTCGGACGTAGATAGGTTGTACCTCCTGTTGATGGTAGAGGTACAAGATCTAGTAGATGGTGAATAGTAAAATAGAACCTCCTGTAGATGGGCTTAGATACTGTATAGTTACAAATGTGGATAGGTAAGAATGTTTGTAAGTGGTTGAAGTATAGGTAAGACTTTTGATACATGAACTATAGATGGATGGTAGGTGGTGAAATAACCTCTTAGAGATGAAGGAAGTATAAAATATCTCATAGATGAATGGTCATAAAATAGAACCTCTTCTAGAAGGACATGGAAAGATGAGAGATCTTGGAGTTGATGGAGGTGTATGGTATCTCGTAGATAGCGGGTAGTGGAAATGTAGAATGGTCTTCTAACCACGGATAGGTGGGACCTCTTGTTGTAAAGGTACAATATTTTGTTGTTGGTGAGTAGAACCATTTGTAGATGAGCTTAGATAGATGAGAGACCTTGAAGTTGATGAAAGAATATGGTATCTGAGATGGTAGATTGTGGAAATGTAGAACTTCTTGCAGGTGTTGATGGATAGTAAAGACGTTGTAAAGATGATGGAAGTATATATAATGATTGGTGGGGCCTCCTGTTGATGGTAGAGGTATAAGTACAATATCTTGTGGATGTTGGTTGGACAGTTGAGAGTTTTTGCATAGCATTGTTGGGTAGGATCACTTCCAGATGGATGGTTGATAGGAAGAATCTTTTGTAGATGGTGGAGGTAAATTCTCTTGCAGATGACTGGTGGAAAAATGTCCGGGGTAAGTTAACTTTACTCCTCCATAAGAGGGAGGCAATCATTCTATAATATTTGGAATCAGTGAGGCCACTGAGATCTAGCCACAAGGATCTATCTTCTGAGGAAGCTACTACACCAGCTGAAGCTCCCTTCTGGTTGACACACAGTATAAAAGAGCTAACAAATATGTGGCGACCTAATTATGACAGAGCAATGAATTTTAAAGAGCATGTCTTCTAAAGAAAGCCTTTAATTTACTACCAGGCGAAGCACGGTCTGGAACCAATTAAGAGGGAAATATGATTAAGATTTGACTATTCACATTCTCCATCGAGGAGACAGTAGCCGCGTTTGAAAGTAATTTGGTGTAAAATGTGTACGTAAGAACAGCTTTCACATTTACACAACATTATACAATTAGTCAAACTGATTACATTTGCAATCTTATCAGGAAAGAAAAAAAAAGCTTCATGAAATGCAAAGTGATGATCTCCTTGATGATCCAACAAAGTCCACAATTATGGATACAGAGACGAGCTTGTAATTTTACTTGTGATTAGATGAGAGCATGGAGATGGGTTTTGGTAATAGTTTTTTTTTGCCCATTAGAGAACACAGGGACTCCACCAGCAGAATAGAGAGTGCAGCTCTGGAGTATAATACAGGATGTAACTCAGGATCAGTACAGGATAAGTAATGTATGTACACAGTGACTGCACCAGCAGAATAGTGAGTGCAGCTCTGAAGTATATATAATACAGGATGTAACTCAGCATCAGTGCAAGATAAGTAATGTATGTACACAGTGACTGCACCAGCAGAACAGTGAGTGCAGCTCTGGAGTATAATACAGGATGTAACTCAGGATCAGTACAGGATAAGTAATGTATGTACACAGTGACTCCACCAGCAGAATAGTGAGTGCAGCTCTGGAGTATAATACAGGATGTAACTCAGGATCAGTACAGGATAAGTAATGTATGTACACAGTGACTTCACCAGCAGAATAGTGAGTGCAGCTCTGAAGTATATATAATACAGGATGTAACTCAGCATCAGTGCAAGATAAGTAATGTATGTACACAGTTACTCCACCAGCAGAACAGTGAGTGCAGCTCTGGGGTATAATACAGGATGTAACTCAGGATCAGTACTGGATAAGTAATGTATGTACACAGTGACTCCACCAGCAGAATAGTGAGTGCAGCCCTGGGGTATAATACAGGATGTAACTCAGGATCAGTACTGGATAAGTAATGTATGTACACAGTTACTCCACCAGCAGAATAGTGAGTGCAGCTCTGGAGTATAGTACAGGATGTAACTCAGGATCAGTACAGGATAAGTAATGTATGTACACAGTGACTCCACCAGCAGAAAAGTGAGTGCAGCTCTGGGGTATAATACAGGATGTAACTCAGGATCAGTACAGGATAAGTAATGTATGTACACAGTGACTCCACCAGCAGAATAGAGAGTGCAGCTCTGGAGTATAATACAGGATGTAACTCAGGATCAGTACAGGATAAGTAATGTATGTACACAGTGACTCCACCAGCAGAACAGTGAGTGCAGCTCTGGGGTATAATACAGGATGTAACTCAGGATCAGTACAGGATAAGTAATGTATGTACACAGTGACTCCACCAGCAGAATAGTGAGCGCAGCTCTGGAGTATAATACAGGATATAACTCAGGATCAGTACAGGATAAGTGATGTAATGTATTAACAAAGTGTATCAACTTCCTTTGCAGATTAATTCTTAATACTTTGCCCAGTTGAGTACCACAACTTTGATAGGAACACCCTGTATTATACATTGACTATGAAATGCATTGCATAGTCCTTTCCATTTGTTGTAGATATTTCTTTGTGTTCTTCCGCCATGGCAGGCGGACTATCGAAGTGGTTAATATTCTGGTCTCGTAGTCCACGTCATATTCTGAGCAGGTTTCTTCCTTTTATTTCTGCTGGTGACATCCTCGTACAATCGCTTCCCTTGAAAATAGTCTTTTTGATATCTTAGAAGTCGATACTCTACAAAGAAATGTTCTCCCCGTATCCCATCCTGCTGGTATGTGCCTAAACAAGTACATCAATATCTGATCTGAGGAGGCAATGCGTTCCTCTGTCATGCTGTAGACAAGCTCAGGACACTACATAACCCACTTATCATATATCTTCTCTGCTCACATAAATAATGAAGAATCGCAGACTTGTCTACAATATTGAAGGTCATTCTATTTTTGCTGTTACTAGAGAAGATGAACAGTAGGCCCAGACTACCTTAAAGAGTACCCGCACTTTAGATGACTTTCCAGAATAAGCTGCCGTGTGTGTAGATGAGGAATAGCACCATTCAATGCCATTATATGATTTGTATTCTGCATATATCACCAGTTTTCCCCTCTGCAGGTGCCATCTCTAATTTTTAATTAGCTGTAGCAACATGTCTATGTGAGTCACTGATTCTTTCTCCCCCCTACCCTCTGCTTCACATAGACTTCTATGGGTGGCACGAGTCATCACCTTCCTCTGCTTCTTGTGTTCCATTTTCTTATTTCTGCTACTAGAGACAGATTTCAAATGACCTCAAATTAGAAGGGAGGGAGACCCTTAGTGATTAGTAGTCAAAAACTACATCTCAATACCGGTGTCCTATATTGATATAACAATAGTGTACTTGAATTAGAAGGTGTGGATGCGCTACATGATGCTATGAACCACAGGCCCCTTGGGCCCCAGAACATGGATTTCAATTTTGTGTTGTAGCCCCTGTAAGAGATAGAGAGTAAAACCGAATTGCAAAGTTGAAGAATAGTATGTGAGAAGCAGAAATCCGCTATCAACTTCTTTCTAAGTCCTGTGGGACCGCTGCTATGACTGAGGGAACTCAAAATGGCCTCCTTCTGTTACGATTCATGCATGGAGCCATTCGTTAGTGCAGTCCAGGGCTGACTCCATCATTGTGGAACCGTGTTATTGAACAACAAGGAGCTGATTTATTACAGATGCATTGCAAATTACTAGTAAAGCACGACCCAATCAGAAGAGCATGCAAGTTTAAGCGTGAACGTGTGAGATGGAATTTGGCGAGCTCATGTTAATTCAGGGGACTCTCAACGCAGACCAGTACTTGAATCTCCTACAGATGATGATGGATGACTTCCTGGATGATCTACGCCTATAGCAGAATGAAGCCACTTCTAGCATGATTTCCACTGATTGCTAGAATGGCGCTAGCCTGTTTCCATCAGCCCTTTAGATTTGAAGTGGAAGTGTGCATGCTCTACCACTGCTCCATGGTCATGTAGAGGGAGCAGAGTACCTACCATGGGCACGGTCACACAACCAACCATAGTTGAAGGCACTTTATTTAAAATGGTAGCTCTGTACGGTACCACATATCCGGTTCTGCTAGACCATCATTATTGAATTAACTCATCTGTGAACTCTCCTGGACTAATCCCTTCATTACCATTAACTCAGCTGTTATGGCTGCCAGATAGTAATGCCTCCTTTCATTCCCCCTCCCCACCAGTTGTCACAGCTATGGCATCCTACTGCTCGGTGTCTTCTGTGTGGCAGATAGTGCACCAATGCTTCAGCTGCTGCCTCTGCCCAAAGGGCCAGTGCATGAACCCAGTTTTTCCATCTCCAGCTTTTTCTGGTTCTTCCCAAGTTATTTAAGGCACCTTCCCCAACTAGAAGTAAAAGGTTCTTAGTGTTCCACGTGAAGGTGTTTCAGTATTCTGCATGTTTCTCAGTTTTGACCCTTGCCTGTATACCTAACTTTCCCCAACTCTGACCTGAGGCTGTTTTCTGACTACGATTTGCCTGATTGCTGCCTACCCTGACTTCCAGCCAGCTTTACCATATTGCTTGAACTTCATCTGGCCTGACCTCGGCCTGTTATACTGGCTACTTCCTTGTCTGTCCCTTTGGTACCACACTCCGGTCCCTTTTGACCCAGCTGGGTCAGATATCACTGCACTGAGACTACTTCTGAGGAAACAATCTAGGGGTTCTCTTCTCTGCAGAGAAGGCCGGACGCTTTCATAGGGGGTTGAAGGGTGAAAAACACAGACCTTTATATCAGCCCTCAGGAATAGCCCAAAGCCAAATAAGTCAGTGACACTATAAGGGGGTTAAGATTGTTGCTGTTTTATTGTTCAATTGATATTTTGCTATGTTGGTGGCTTGTGAACGACAGTAACTTCAAAGATTAGAGGGAGTGAGGGGCTGGTCTTTGAGAAGGAAGAAGAGATAAGAAGTAGGTAGTCCGTGCAGCTATGCTGCAGTGTGAGGAGCTGGAGATGCTCCTCTCTGTCTGTGCAGCTATGCTGCAGTGTGAGGAGCTGGGGCTACTCCCCTGAGTCTATAAAGCCATGTTTTGGAGTGAGGACCAATGGATACTCCATGGTGTGAGAGAAACCGCGGTGCGCAGGATTAGCCTTACGGGCATGAGCTCCTCAATGGGACAGATGTTTCTTTGAATAAAGGCTGAGCTGCATACAACCATCGGAGAGACTTTGGTCTCCTCAATACCCTCCTCCCTTTTGCCCGACAACGTTGATGTGATACAGAGCTGCCAGAGACCAAATTACTGGTGATCGGGTAAGGACTTTTGAGAAACCCATTACACAGGAGGAATAGATTGTAGATTGAAATCCCACTTACCCAGTCAGGACTTTGTAGAACCCCGTTATATGGATACTGGACTTTTAATGCAGTACTGCTAACACGGGTCCCCTGTAATAACTGACCGGTACATGACTTAAACTGTCTACTATTTTTTTTAATGTTTCATTAAAGTTTGTTACTGAAAGCATGCATGTCAGCTCCCGGACCCTATATAAGCTATCCCTGGAGCCTCGGTGCTACCAACACCATTCTAGATCACTGGAGAAACTTCAAGCCAGATACCAAGGCCTCCTCACAACACAGTGGGTTCTCGCACACTGGGCTACACTGGTTCTACTTGACCTCCATTACCAGACTTTTGACATGCCAGTATCTGCTTGACTCCCAGTGCCAACTTCCAGTTGGCTTGACCATACTTTACCCACCCCCTTTATACTCCTGATACATTTTGAGATAGTTTTACATTTGTTGTTGCCCAACTATTACTCCCATCTGGTCTGATTCCACTTCTGCTAGACGTTATCCAGAGAATCAATCAATGGACTTCCTAGAGGCATCCAAGTCCTCGACTCTAACTGAAGTCATGGGGGAAAATTGGTGTAATTGTGCCGTTAGTCGTTTATTTCTCTGGGTATCAGACCATTATATCATCAACAATACTTTATGTGAACAAATTATATAAGCTCTTCTGAATGGTGAATAAAAGGCAATTCAATGAGAGACACGGCTTACCCTTCGGAGTTATTAGAAGATAATTGAATGCCGTCTCTTGAAAGCCCTACCACACAAAAGACCGTACTTCATGTTTATGTGTCTGGACTGACCAGGTCCAATATTTGCAATAATATCCCAGTTACTGTCTTATCTGTTTTCCACATACACAGAACGCCTCGGCGGCGGCTATTATACGACAGTAATTAAGCTCTTCCTCGGTACACAGTGAACAATGTGTAATATAAGCACACAGTCAGATCCTCATAAAAGTACGAGGAAGATGAAGAGTGCTCTCAGCAGTCCATCAGTCATAGCAGATGTTTAGCTCCAGTTTTCATTGCTAGTAGATTCTGTGTACAGAACAGACTTTTACGTGACTTGGCTCCGACAAAGAAGACGCCAAGATTTTCTTGGCTGTGAGATGTCTCCAGGGTTTTCCTAGTCAAAGGCAGTACTTATATATAGTGGTTGTCACGCCATGCATACACTTAATAAGAAATTAACCCCACTTTGTAATTGAATGCAGTCAGATTGCCTTTGGTGACTGAGCAAAACATCAGACAGTTCTTACGGATGTTCACTCTATGTCTTAAAGGAGTCGTCCAACTTAGAAAACCCATTTTCAGACACACTGTTAGAGAATTCTATCCAGGATCCTCATCTTTTGGGAGTGGAGAGCGATTGCAAAGAGCGTCTCTCACTCTGGAGGACTTATCCTGTCCTCTATAACACAGACCGTTCACGGATATGAATGGACAATGTGTAATGCTTCACTTGCCCTGTGGCGGCACTGCAGGGAAATTCAACACTTACTGCCAGGTTGCCCAACAGATAACAGCTGATCTGTGACAGGTCTGTTGGATCCAACACCTTCAGGGATATTGACTGGGGGACTTTATTAGTACTGGGTTCACAGGGTAAACCTTCTCCCTGCCCTCTACCTGCTTCAGTCGGGGTTGGACACCACCTATATCGGTCGCCACTGGAAAAGCCTCTGCTTTGGGCCAGGCCACAACATCTTGTTGTTGTGCAACGAACTGCTCCTGCTCACAAGGTTTGAACGCAGTGTGGGTGTAAAACAGTGGTCCCCAACCTTTTTGGCACCAGGGAGCGGCTTCAAGCAAGACCATTTTTACAAGGCCCGGCAGGGTTGGGCGGGACATGGGCGGGGCTTTGGTTATATGGGGCGGGGTTATGAAGGGGGTTGTAGTTTAGTGCATTCTTATTTAATTATGACATTTAGAATGTCCAGGCAGTACACACATAGGGCAGTATATAGTCTATTCCCCCCCCCCCAGCACACACATAGGGCAGCATATAATTTATCCCCCCCCAGTAATAGACAGCCCCCACCCCAGCAATAGGCAGCCCCCCAGTAGTAAGCAGCCCACCCAGTAATAAGCCGCCCCCCCAGTAGTAAGCAGCCCCCCCAACCCATATACTTAACTCCTCCCTGCTGTCAGTGTCGCTCCCTCCCTGCTTGCCCTGACGTCAGTGTGCAGCCCGGAATGCTTTCTCCCCTAGTCCTCTCCTGCGGAACTAATGACGCCGCTGATAATCGCTTCAGTGGTCAGCGGCGTCGGCACGCCGCGGGCCACATAACACAAGGCAGCGGGCTGGACTCAGCCCGCGGGCCTTGTGTTTAGGGCAAAAGTTCCCGGCGGTGCCGCGGACCGGCGCTAAACACCCAACGCCCCGGAGAGTCCTTCACAATTCATGCTGAAGAAGAACAACAATTTTATTCAATCTAGCAACATTCAGCGGCACACCGGCGAGTCTCTTACAGAGATTGGCAGGTGCCTTGACTAGAGGGCTCTGGTTTCCTCCATACTGGGGGTACCAGATTACCAGCTGTGTGCAACTCCCTCAAGGCCCTGCGGTATCTTGCAGCGTCACAGACCCAACTCACAGAGCTCTGCACATAGGTCTGTTCTCATGAAAGGGTCTGCAAGATGTGATGTAGGGTGACAGGGGCAGCGTCTGATGGGTGGGAGTCTGGACCTGGAGCCAGGGGCCCACCTGATATTTCCAGTACTCCCTTCTCCTGCCATGGGTTCATAGTCCTGCGAGATTTATGTGTCTCACAGCGCACAAATCTTGCACGATTTTCTCGGCCGTGTGAAAGCAGCCTTAAGGACTGCGCATTTGGCCACACAAAAAATATACAGTATGTTCCAATTTCCCGCGCACCACGGAGCTACATGTGACCTGCAGCATGTCCTATATCTGTTAGGTGTGCCGCTTTGCGCTGCTAGCATTCTCTTGTGTGCACTTCTATAGGAACCTATTGGTTTCCTACTAGAAGCACGTTCTGTGCACTGCTAGCAGCACAAAAAAAGACCGCTCGTCTGACTGCGCCTAACAGATGGACCGGAGGTAACATTACAAAACAATGAAGGGTGAGCGCCGACTGCACTGGGTATTTGGGGGCCTAATGTTTCAGTTCTGACTTCAATAAACGTCAGATCTTGGATATTAGGCCAATGCCAACCATACATTGTACCTGCTGTGGAAACTGCACACGTAGAAGGGGCACGTCGGGCAGAGCGGAGCTGCGGAAACTCAATAACTCTCCTCTCTCACTCATATAAAGGGGTCCTAAATGGGGTACCACCTATAGGATGCCTATATACTGCAATAGGGCACATGTCGCATTCAGTCATTATAGGAGATGGCCATCTTGAGTGGAAAATAAGCCCCAACCGCCTTATTGAGCTGTTTGTGTTGTTATCTTCTAATCTGGAAGATAAATAACCTGAATATACAGCCCCATGGGGTGCTTGGCCGAATCGCATCTTCTTGAGGTTTGGCATTTGGCCATTAGTTCACTACCGTGTTTCCCCCGAAAACAAGACAGTGTCATATTAATTTTTGTTCAAAAAGGTTTAACTTTTTTGCATGTATAGCTGCCTGGACACTATTTAAATTGACTTTTTAAATTAACTGTTAGCAGGGCTTAATTTTGGAGTAGGGCTTATATTTCAAGCATCCTCAAAAAGCCTGAAAAATCATTTTGCATCCTCAAAAAATTCTGGAAAATCATGCTATGTCTTATTTTCAGGGTATGCCTTATTTTCAGGGAAACAGGGTAGTTAGTATTTGCGGTACATGACTACTGCTTCCAGATAAAGGGAGTTGATCTCTACATCACTAATGATCTCCACTATACATATTGATCTCCTTGGCTTAGAAGCTCGTTATATTAAGCCGCCTCATTCATTGTAGCTTCAAAGGTCATATAGGCGCGGGTAAAATGTCAATTCTCTGGTCGGTTGGTGTGGGAGTCAAATTCGCATTTTTGCATTTCTTCAGTACTGATTTGATTTGCATAATAGCAAATTGATGGACACCTGAGATTCAGTGGAAGGAATGAAGATAAAAGGTCTAGTAATTAATTATGTGTTACCAGTAATTATAATCCTATTTTCTTAATTAAATAAAAAGTCAGTGATGATGATTATCTCATTGTGTTGTAGGTTTGCTGAAGGTTAAGCTTCATTCACAGGGGCGCAGCGTGGCCGAAAATCACATAAACAAGAGGCATCCGTCACCAAGTCACAGCTGCAACTCCCGTTTTAACGCCCATACAGACGGCCGGGGCTGCGGCGCATATACATCGCAGCCCCGAGATACCGTCGGCAAAGGTATTGCTCTGCTAAACTCCCACCCCCTTTCCGTTCCCTCTCCGCTTCTTGCTGGCTTATGACAAAGGGAGGGGGCGGGAGATTAGCAGAGCTAGTCCCTCCTTTTCTCTACTCCAGCCTATGGGAGCTGCTGGCAAAGGGGAGGGGGCGGGACTTTAGCACACTAGCTAACACCCTGCCCCCTCCCATTGCAGACAGACGGCAAGGGGCAGAGAGGGGGAGAGAAGGGGGAGGGAGTTTAACAGTCACACTGCTAAACTCCCTCCCACCTCCCTTCTCTGGCGGCTCTCATAGGCTCTCATAGGCTCCCATTCCCGTATTTCAGCTGAAAATAGTTCCAGAACTATTTTTCTGGCCAGCACAGAAACGACCAGCCAGAATGCGAACCACATGCTCTATCTTTGTCGGACAGCCGTTTTTACGAATCGGGAATATGCCCGTCTGAACTGATGCATTGGAAACCAATGCATCAGATGGGTAGCATATATCGGCTAATATACGCTCGTGTGAAACAGCCTTTGGGGTCCTTTTACACGGGCCAATAAATAATTCTGATTCCCGCATCCAGTGACCAGGTACTTGAAAGGCAGGCCGACCATAGCTGTAAACACACATTAGAGGGCAGTTGAAGTTCAGTACAATGGGAGGGACTCATGAAGACAGCAGGATCTGGCGTTTGTGCAAAGCATGACCTCTTGCCTGTAGGCCTGTGAATGTCACCTGCTCTTTGTTTTCCGTAGGATATTTTCTTCGGCTTTCCTTGCCAATGCGAAGCTATCCTGCATGTCTTGCTCACAATTCAGCTCACCACACGCTCAGCCACTTCCGGGTACTATAACTATGGAGTCCCACCAGAACCAGCCACTCCCTGAGCCCTCCACAATGACCCTAAAATTAAATGTATATGGCAAATACAAAAAAAAACCCAATACATTCCTCTATTACAGCTGCACAGATCTCTCTATGATCGGGCAGAGAGATTCAGGAGCACTCTGCCTGATCATTAAGAGAGGAGCTCAGGTAGTATCCATGGGAGTGCACCCTAATGAGGGTATCTCCTGCAAAGGCAAGGTGGTAGGGAAATTTTAACTATTTAACAACACCCGTGTATACGCCCCTGCTTCTGTACTATATCAAACTTTGCTCGTTTCAATTCTTCTTCTGCTGACCCAGTCAAACTTATTGTAGTGTGTGGTCTTGCTCCAAGGCTGCTGTATATATCCATCTTTTAATGCCATATTATTTTTAAGTTTTAACGTTTGGTGCCAAATAGTTTCTTAAAATCTCTGGTTTTCTGATACAGATCTCCAAATCCTTTGAATAGACATAAAGTTAAATAACCTGACTACCTGCGGTCACCACTAGAGGGAGCTGAGGAGCTTACTGTATACTGTGTTAACATTAGCTACAATGTATAAGCAGTATGCAGTAAGCTCCTGAGCTCCCTCTTGTGGTGGCTACAGGCAAAGTAACTATTTCTATGTAAGGGATTCAGAGCTCTGTAACAGAAAAATGAATCCTCCACCGGTAGAAAAATATGCTAAGAAGTATTTAGGTGCATAATTTTACTCCTAAAAATGACAAGTTCATTAAAAGGCAGAACTTAAAGTCTGATCAGTGGGGATCGCACCACTGAGACCCCGACCGATACTAAGAATACAACCCTAACTTCAGGTCACTGTGGGTTTACTGCACCCACCTGCAGTGAGGTTAGATTGAGTGGAGCGACAGTTACACATGTGCAGCACCACTCCATGCATTTCAATGGGGCTGACGGAAATAGCCAACAGCAAGCGCACAGCTGTCTCTGACATTCCAATCAATGGAATATCACTGCATATGCATAACCGCTGCTCCATTCAATCTCCCCTCACTGTGGGATCACTTCACCCCCATTCTCAAGATAAGACCCCCACTGATCAGACTTTTGTCACCAATCCTATTAGTAGGTGTTAAAATTGAATTCTGCTGCAACCCCTTTAAGCAAGTCATTTATCATACAGGGCTTCTAATACATTACATAGAGTTAAGTAATAATGTTCCCACTACCAGGAGCTACCACCAGAGGGAGCTTATGATTTTACACAGTATACAATAAGCTCCCCCTAGTGGTGGCGGCAGGTAGCTAGGCATTTATTATTCAGTTCTACCATGTTTCCCTGAAAATAAGACCTTGTCTTGTATTAATTTTCCCCAAAAGAGGCACTAGGTCTTATTTGGGGGGGATGTCTTACTATATTTACCTAGCAGGCTCGGTCCACGTTCCTGAGCCACGGCATTGATTGGCCAATTCATAAATCCTGCCTCCACAATGCGATCGTTGTGATTGGTTCATACAACGCTACATCGATTGGCTGAGCAGCGCTCGAGAACCAATCACAGCCATCGCAATGGTTCTTTGAATGTTGTATTGATTGCCTGAGCAGTGCTTAAGAACCAATCAGAGCCATCGCTTCATGGAGGCGGGATATATGAATCCCGTAAGCAGGAAGTCATCTTCTTTGGATGGCTGAGGACTGCAGGAAGCATGCTGGAGCTCCGGAGGGCAATGGCAGGGCATGGACCGAGCCCGCTTGGTAATGTATTGCTTTTTTGTTTTTTTATGTAATGCAGCTAAGGCTTATATTTGAGGTAGGGCTTATGTTTCAAGCCTCCCCAAAAATCCCGAAAAATCAGGGTAGGTCTTATTTTCGTGGAAACAGCGTATTTCCATGTAGAGGACTTACAGCTCTTTTACATACTCTGCAACTATTGTTCCAGCTCATCTGTTTCTAGAGATGTAGATGTTGCTGGTGGTGAAGCTCATCGGCCACGACAGATTCCCTCTAATCTTCACATTTCCCACCCACTATGATCCACAGGGATTCTGACATTTAGCAATGTGCTAAAAAGCTATTATTGTTCATCCTCTGTGACTTTCGTTGTACTTTTTGAAGCTGAAATAAGTCCATCCGCTCACCAGGGGCTTTTGAAAGCCCACTCTTCAGCAGTCGTGGAGTCCACGGATTGTCAAGACAGAGGCAGATGTCTGTGTATTCATGCAATTTCCATTGGCACGTAGGAACGAACAAAACACTCATACCTATGAATACATAGCGTTGTTTATCCAAACTGGGTCACAGAACATAGGAGGAGGAACGCTATGTGCAGACAACGTATCTCCACCAGCGCAGGAGTCAATTATTGTGCCATCGTCTTCTGTAATTTCACTTCAAACTATGAATTCAAAGAAGTGGTAGTTGAAAGAGGAATGTAAGAGGCGCTGTGTGCGGAGTACATGCTGATAAAGGGAAATGAAACAATTTCAAGACGATGAATTCATATGGGAAACACAAGTATTTACGTCTTAGGCGGAGGCGGCAGCAGTTAGTGGCGCCCCAGGTGGTACCATAAAACAAAATGATACAACAATGGGCATCCACATAGAAGGAAACATGAATCCTCCTCCGGAGATAAATAAGGAACTGAGACAGATTTAGAAACGGTGTAAGTCTTACTAAGATGAGTAGTGATCCGTTAAAGGGGCTTTTTGAGTTATGCCATTGTAAGGGTCTTGGGATAGGCCTGGCATGGAAGTCATCAACCCGAGGGCTTACCATGGATATGTAGAACAGGGGTTCAGTTGGTGGAGGGGTATAGTCATGGGTCATGACTGCATCATGAGACTTTAGCAACTCGCCAACAAACTTTAATCTGGATTTGGCACAGTAGACAGTATAGCATTATGTATTGTTCACTATAAAGGCTGCCAACCCCTATTACACTGTGATTGAAAGTCATTACTACCTACAGAATAGATGATAACTTTCAGAATGGTTGGGGTCCAAATTCTGGGACCCCCATTAATCCTACGAACGGCGTTCCAATGTATCCTAGGTGAAATCAGTGGTGGTTGCACATGTACACCCCCGCTCCATGCATTTCAAAGAGACCGTTAGGGATAGCTGAGGGCTGTTCACATGGGTATAGGGGCGCATCACTTCTGCAGCCCACGTCACTCTGTCCCGAAAACCATGTCAATCCTGATAGGTAATACAGAGCACCTGCCCCAAAAGGGGTAACCCTGTACTGCAATCTAAGCACACCAAAGTAAGTTGCTCCAATGTGAGTCCAACTATTCTGCCTTTCATTACACACTATAAGGGGGTTGATCATTTGTTTTCCTACATGCCACCCCCATTTTTGTGTCTTTTAATCAATCTTTGCATTGTTTATCCATGAACTTCTAATTTATTGTGGAAATGTGTTAGTATAGGGAATAAATAGGGGTGCAGTTGGGTTAGGTTGCAGTACGTGGACACCCTTTTCAGAGTGAGGGCTCTCTGTCTTAGCTATCTGGCCTGACAGGCTGATATCCCCTACCAATTGATTTGATGCTAGGAAATTCTGTAGGCACAGGACCGGTGTATATATATATATTGTTTGGATTCAGTCCTCATGTATATGCTGTAGAATTACAAGGAGAGCTTGCTTTACTAGCAATCTACAATATATTTTATCATGTGTACTGGTACCTTAAATCTGCTTTTTTAAGTTGTTCTCAAGGAGAAGAGAATTATACTGAACTTACTAAACCGCAGTAAATTTGTAGATGGTTATTTTTAGAGATGAGCGAGCGTACTCGGATAAGCACTACTCGCTCGAGTAATTGGCTTTATCCGAGTATCGCTGTGCTCCGGTCTAAAGATTCGGGTGCCGGCACGGAGCGGGGAGCTGCAGGGGAGAGCGGGGAGAAACGGAGGTAAGATCTTTCTCTCCTTCTCTCCCGCCCGCTCTCCCCTGCTCCCCGCTGCAACTCACCTGTCAGCCGCAGCGGCACCCGAATCTTCAGACCCGAGCACAGCGATACTCGGATAAAGCCAATTACTCGAGCGAGTAGTGCTTATCCGAGTACGCTCGCTCATCTCTAGTTATTTTCCATTTCACAGTTGACTTTTATCTCCATGTTTTCCTTCAGAAAAAGCAACAAGTTTTTTTACTCATGTTTCTGCACTCAATAACCCATAATGACAAAGTAACAGCAGAATGTTAGAAAACTTTGTACATTTAAAAAAAATGAAAAACGAACACTTTGCACTGACATAAGTAATCACACCCTGTACTCAGTACTCAGTTGAAGCACCTTTGGTAGTGATTACTGTCTCCAGTCTTCTTGGGTCTGATGCCACAAGGTTTGCACACCTGGATTTGGGATTATCTGCCATTCTTCTCTACAGATCCTCTCAATCACTGTCAGGTTGGATGGGGGCCGGCTGTGGACAGACCTTTTCAGGTCTCTCCAGAAATATTCGATTAGGTTCATGTCTGGGCTCTGGCTTGGCTACTCAAGGGCATTCACAGAGTGGTCCCTAGGGCACTCCTCAGTTATTTTGGTTGTGTGCTTAGGGTCTTTGTCTTGTTGGAAGGTGAACCTTCTGCCCACTTTGGATCAGGTTTTCAATGCTCCATTCAGCTTTCCATCAACCCTGACCGGTCTACCTGTCCCAGCCACGGAAAAATACCTACACAGCTCAATGTTGCCTTCACCAGGCTTCACTGTAGTGATGATACTGGGCAGGTGATGAGCGGTGCCTGGTTTCCTCCAGACAGAATATTTAGAATTGAGGCCAAAAAGTTCAATCTTGGTTCCATCAGACTGGAGAATCTTGTTTCTCACGGTCTGAGAGTCCTTTAGGCACTTTTCGGCAAACTCTAGAAGGGTTTTCACATGTCTTTCCCTGAGGAGAAGATTATTTCTGGCCACTCTGCCATAAAGCCCAGATTGGTGGAGGCTGCAGTGATGGTTGACCTTCTGGAAGTCTCTCCCATCTGCACACAGCTCTGCTAGAGTGACCATTGGATTCTTGGTCACCTCTTTTAGCAAGACACTTGTTACACTTGCTCCTGCAGCCGTGAAGGGTCACCGCCGTGTTGCTGCTTTTCCCTCTGCTCGCTTCCTGCATTCTGCCCATAGGGTTCGTGCACGCTCCCACCCAACGTCTTAAAGAGCCACTGCATGCTACCTTTACTCATCCCCCTCTAATCCAGTTTCTGCACTTGATATATTAGGCATCCGCCACCTAGGGTGGATGTCTAAGCAATTTGATCACATTCCTGCCAGTGGTGAAAAAGCCCTCATTTGTTCCTGGTTCTGACTCTCTGCCTGTATTTGCCTATCCTGACCTCTGTACTCCTTAACTTTGGTTCTGTATCCTGGATATTTCAAGTCTGCCACCTGCCCTTCATTTGTGTATCTCTGCTACCAGTCCTGACTTCAACCTGTATCTGTATTATACACCTGTTCAGACCTACAGGTACCGCGCAATGGCTGTGTGTGTAATGGCTTGGAGACCCCGCAGCAAAGCGGGCATCCCACTTGCAGGGGTTGAGTGTAAAAACCAGGGTTCTCTAAGTGCTGCCACCACAGTTAGCCCATAGCCAAACCAGTGTGTGGCACAGCGGCTCCACATCATCCTGCCTGGCAACCCTTCTCCTCTGATTACTTAGTTTGGTGAGTCAGCCTGTTCCAGGAAACTTAATTTAATGGAATTGGGCAGAGGAGGAATCTAGGAAATTTGCGTGATTGTTTTTATGCTGTTTTACCATTTTTGTTTGTGAGTATAATACAAGGGACTTGTCCATACTTCTCTTGCTGCCAAAGCTTTATTACACTATATCCCATCTTCTACCTCTGTATTAAAGATGACAGAAAGTTTTGGAAATGGCCAGATATAACCATGAGGAAGCTATTTTTGCTTGTGTCCAGGATTCTTGAAGCAGTGATCACATCTCAACTGACATTAGTTTCTGGTGGAGCGCATTCTGCAAACACATGAACACCAGCTCGCCTTAGATTTGGCTCCAAGTGTTTGGAATGCATCAATTGAGCGATCCCGGCTGCTTACTGCCAATCAAATTTGAATTGCCTGTTGGCCCCCAACTTGACTCATTCCAAGTGCTGAGAGTCAAATCTAAGGAGAGCCGGTGCAGGGGAATGGGGGTAGTTATGAACAAAATAAAGGCTGTGATAGAATCAAAGCTATGCAGCCGGCCCTGTTGACATGAGGACATAGTGGGTTCTCTTTAAGTCATGGCAGGTACAAATGGCTGCTTCCACAGTCACCTGTCCATTAGGTTGCATCTAATATTGAAGCTCTGTCCATTGAAGTACATTGGGCTGAGCTGCAATACCACTTACAACCTACGGACAGGTGGAGAGATCTATCACTGTTTTTGGAAAGAATTACAGTAGTCAAATTTTTCAAAACCCTGTTAATAACAGTCGTACAGTATTCCTCTTATTTTGCCAGTTCTTTTCATCTGACCACATTCATGTTTTTTTCTCCCAGGTCACCAAGATGTTGGCAGTGGTTGTGATATTGTTTGCCCTCCTCTGGATGCCCTATCGTACCTTGGTGGTGGTGAATTCTTTCATGGATCCACCCTACCTCAACGTTTGGTTCCTTCTCTTCTGCAGGCTCTGCATCTACCTCAATAGTGCCATTAATCCCATCATCTACAACCTAATGTCACAAAAGTTTCGGGCGGCCTTCAAGAACCTCTGCAAATGTGAACCAAAAAGGACAGAAAAGGCTGCCAAGTACAACGTGCCTGTCTACTACAGCGTCATGAAAGACAGTTCCCATGACAGTCCTGACCATGACCTAACAGTCCAGGAGGACCTCAATGGATTCCCATCTAAAAAGGTCAACTTTCCTGAGAAGTGTATAGATACCACCACAACCTACAGCGTTGCATGATTTCTCTTGTTTCATTGTACATTTGAGTATTTTTACTGTCATGTATTGAAAAACGCATTGTACAAGCTGAGGGGACTTACACATACTAGAGGTCGCCATATGTGGACAACCAGTTGGGCCTGAAAAGTGATTGCCAAGAAGCCATTGATGACTAATGATATCATATTATTCCAGGGTTTTAACTATACTAGGGGCAAAGGTAGCAGTCCAACCTGGGCTATGGTACATAAAAAATCCAAAGGCCCCTCTGCCTCATACAAAAACCACAGTATTAAAAATGGCACATGGTTGGTAGGGGCCGTTGTTACAGAAACTGCAAGTTATGTCTCTACAATTAGGGTTGGGTTTAGGATTATGGTTAGGATAAGAATTAAGGTTATGATTAGGGTTATGATTAGGGTTAGCGCTAGGGCTAGGCTTAGAGTTATGGTTAGGATTAGACTTAAAGGGAATTTATCACCTGTTTTCATCCCATAAACCATCTCCAGTGCACTTTCAGTCACAAAACTACCTTCCGAAACGTATATCTATAATTGCCTTGTGCACCCACATACCTTAGGAACTATAACTTTTAAAACTCGCATGGGGTATTCTGTGGAAGGCTGAACAAATTGGTGGACGTGTCCAGACCATGCCATCAGTCCAAAGACAGCTTCTTTGTAACTCAGCCCCTCTGCCTACGATTGACCTGGATGATGAACCCTACGTAATGTATAGGCCAGTAAAAACACTGATGTTCCTGAAGTCAGAGGAGTAACAGCGCATGCACAGAAGAGCCTGGCCTGTTGTGGGCAGACTCATCGGGCTCCTTTGCCCATGTACCACTCTCGCTCTGACTTCCAGGATGTCAGCCTTTTCACTGGCCAACAGAGGACGTAAGGAACATCATTCACTTCAACCAAGGGCGGAGAGGTTGGGTTACAACAAAGTATTTGGAATATGGCTCAGTCTGGGCATGCCCTCCAGATTATTCAGCACTAATTATCATATGGCATGGAAGTTTTAAAAAGTATGTTTCCTAAGGTATACGGCTGTAATGGGCAATTATAGATATACATTCTCAAAGGGGATTTTTTTTTTGTGTTCTGGGTATGGTTTAATGGAGTGAAAAGTGTGATGAAAAGTTGAGGAGTTACCATAAGGTCACTTCCATGCGGGGCGATTTTCTCGCACGATTTTGTCACAAAAAATGTGGTTTACGTGCAATGCAATGTAACTTTTACAGTAGGAAATCCTACCGTAAAAGCCCTAAACTAAGCCCTAGCTGCATAAAAAATTTAAAAAAAGGAATACATCACCTCTCAGGCGCTGTCATCTCCCCGCGCGACTCCCTGAAGCTCCCCGGCACTTGCTTGAAGTTTTCCTGCAGAGCTTCCTGGTCGGGACTTTGAAAATCCCTGTCTCCAGGAAGCTCTGCCTCTGATTGGTTACTTAGCACGATGCTCAGCCAATCAGAGCCAGCACTTGAGTAACCAATCACAGTCATTCAATGAATCAATGAATGGCTACGATTGGTTCATCAAGTGCCGGCTCGGATTGGCTGAGCCACGACGCTTATGAACCAATCACAGCCAACCCTTCCTGGAACAGATGGTGTGCGTTGATCCTCCAAGAAGACTGAAGATGAGTGCCGGTGAGCTTCAGGGGAGAAGACGCGCTGGAGTTGACCGCGTCTCTTAGGTGATGTATATGTTTTTTTGGTTTTTTTTTACTGCAGCTACGACTTATTCTCAGGATAGGGCTTATATTTCAAGACCCCCCCATCACCCCCTGAAAATCCTTGCACGTGGTGTAACAATGTACCACGTGCGACTTTGTAGTGACACAAAATTGTGTTATTACAGCGAGAAAACGCAGTGATATCACATGGACCACCCATGCGATATCATTGTGATTTTCTAGCATCCATATCATGTCGCCCGTGTGGATGTAGCCAAAAGGTTATGTTAATGCTTAGGTTTAGTGTTAGGATTTTGGTTAGGTTTAGGGTTATGGTACGGTTAGGTTAGCTTTAGGCTTATGGTTAGGCTTAAAGTTAGGGTTTTCTTACTCATAACCAAATTTGCCCAACTGACTGTGTGCCTTCTGATGAATGGGATTCACAATATGGCGGCTTCCACTGTGTGTAGCTGATGCATCCATTGTATATAAAAAATGAAATGTAAATATTACAGTATAGCAGCAAATCTGGAATTGGCGCCAAACGTCCTCCGAGAAATATACGGTATTTCTTGCATTTTTGTTTACAGGATGAATATTGCTTTATTACTATATCATTATCATGGCTAACTTATTCAAGTGTTATACTGTTCTTGGTATACAGAAGCAGAGTTGTAGTTTTTTCTTTCATAAATGGTTCCTTGCTTACCTGTACATCTTCATAACTCTCTATAGGGCTGTCTACTTTGGACAACTATATATCTAAACAGGCCCCCTGCTGATAAGCTGATGCGTTGCCAAGACTGGTCCATAGCAACCAACCAGGCTTTCCATAGCAACCATTCATAACCGGGATTCAATTATTTGCTATAGTCAACTACTCCACTTTTTTCTGTGCTCTACTTTTGATAACTCTCCTTTAAAGTCTTCTTTCTATTGCCCCCCCCCCCCCCATTGTATAGAGTACTATTATGCATATAAACAAGCTGCACCTAGTCAGTGGAGTGCATTATAGGTATTCGGGCCAGTCCTCGCTCTGACCCATCCTTATGATTGCACTGTAAATAATTTGTAAATAAAGTTTTGAACTTGTAAAAACTGGTATATAAATATGCCGTAACTATGATATTCTGATTGTAAGTGACGTATATCATATGTGACACCATCATCTGCTATGATCCATCTGAAATGTATGGCGCACAAGTCCCAGCCCTCTGGAAATTTACCTTTTGTCCAGACTTGTCACATGATCATGGCGCCATTTATATATCTGTATCTTTATTGATCTATTACATGGCAGAATTAATGACATAACTTTACAGTATATGGATGAGAATATATGACAGGTGGGTGAGATATGGTAATACTGGTGACATGAGATGTCTATTTATGGATCCAACCATTTGTGATAAGACTGGCTTGACAATCTCATTTTTATAGAAATAGTCAGGTTTTGTGTAGGGTTGCCGCGAAGAATGCCAATGAAGTTGAGAGCAAATTGGAATTTCTACTTTGTTAGGTGAAAAGGTGTTTTTTCAGTTGTTGCTAAGGGGTTATTGTATAGTTTGTTGCTAAGCAACAGCGAGCACTTTCTTGTTTGTTGTTGAAGAGTTTCGGTGAGGAGTCTTTGCGGTGTAGTGACTACTCTGGGTGATGACTACTCTAGATGATGTCTTCTCTACATGGTGTTTACTCTGGGTGGCGACTACTGTGGACAATGTATTTTCTAGATGGTGTCTACACTAATGCTGAGCGATTATTGAAATAGTCACGTCACGAGTGACCGACTTGATTTTAAAACATAATTGTGATTCGAGACTCCCAATTCTGACTTCAATTAAAATCAATAGGAGTGAAAATTGGGCTCTAGAATTTAACCTCCAAAATATCCATTAACCCTTTGCCATCCAATTTTACATTCAGAGTTTCCTAGGGGGTCTTTCTCCTTCTACCATTATACAATGGCCCCATCTGCTGGCTAGAGCCAGTACTGTGGTATGTGACATGCTGGAGAGGCCACCGACATCAGAACGGCCAGTAATCTACAGTAAGAATACCCTGCCGGACGTCTTTCGACATCGGAGCTGTAAAGCCTTCAATCAGAATGTCTTTAGATGTCAGACAGTGGATTGGAAAGAGTTAGATAACCGTGAATTTGGTGGCAGCGGCCCAGTGGGTAGCGCTGCTGCTGTACAGTGGTGGGATCCTGGGTTCAAATTCTCATCAAGGTCAGATTCAAACCTAGAAATACAGTGCGCAAGGCAGAAGTGCCATGCCAACACACCTGTCCTTTCTGCTCAAAGCAGAGAGACAATATTTTGACAATTGTTGCTAAAAATCAGACCGGGATGATCCAACCTGATTTACCAAAAATTGGCCTAATTTTATCGCCTGGCGGATCACGATGAGTAACACTAGTCTATTTCAGATGGTGTATACTTTGAATGATGTTAACTCTGAATGATTGCTAATCTGGGCAGTGTCTACTCTGGGTGGTATCTGGTATGAGTTGTGACATCTCAGTGATATCTACACTTGGCAGTCTCTTTTTTGAATGGTGGTGTCTACTCTGGCTGGAATCTATTGTGGACAATGCATATTCTCGGTGGTGTTTACTCTAGATGGTGTCTATTTGGATTGGTGTCTACTCTGGGTGGCATTTACTTTGGATGGTGTCTTCTCTTGTTGGCATCTACTCTGGATGGTATCTATTCTGGGTGGCATTTACTCTGATTGGTGTTTATTCTAGGTGACATCTACTCTTGATGGTGTCTACTCTGGTTGGCTTTTACTCTAGATGGCTTCTATTGTGGGTTGCAACTGCTCTGGATGATATCTATTCTGGGTGGCTTCTACACTGGATGGTGTCTATTCTAGGTGGCATATCCTCTGGATGGTGTCTATTTCCAATGGCATTTACTCTGGATGGTGTCTATTCTGGGTGGCATCTACTCTGGGTGACTTCTACTTTGGATAGTGTCTATTCTGGGTGGTATCTACTGTAGCTGATGTATACTCTGGATGGTGTCTACTCTGGGTGGTGTCTATTTTGAATATGGTTACAATTTTAAGTCAATGTTTGGTTGCAAAATACCTTTTCTCTATAAAAAAAAAAGTTATACTGTATTGACAATTTATATGTGTGTGACCCAAGGGAGTGCATGAAACTGTACAAATACTATAATCAAATCAATTATTTATATCAAATTATACTGGAAATTTGTAAATAAAGAGATGAGATTATAAATTTTTAGTAGGTGTGATAATTCAATGTAGACATCTCAACTACCTTTATCCGATGCACTAACTGCAAACCCTGCTATTGAGAATACATACAACCATTCTAGTAATGACTATTCCAAGTGTAGAATAAATGGGGGGCAACATTCAAAGACACAATATAGGGGCGCTTACAATCTAAGATCTCTATTTATAATGCCCTGAACAGCAGGAGAACAGTAGGTAGTGAAGATAGCTACCTCAGGCATCGTTGCCCCCTATATTACAGTTGCAATCTAAGTTGTTCAGCCCCGATTGCAAATTAGATTTGTTTAGTGGATTTACAAACTTTCAGCTATTCGCAAAAAACCTCAAACACGAACAATTTAAATAGCTCAGCACAACTAATATAACAAGCGGTTTCTCCAAATTCACCACAAAAAGGCCAATTCTAATGATTACTGCAGTCTCATAATTAGTCAACCCTTTAAATAGAATTCCTCATAAAAGCACATATTTGCAAATCAGGTGTTGTCTCAAGCACACCTGGTGTAACTAATCAAGGGCTGCATTAGTTGCACCGAGTGTGTTGGAGATAAAACACATCCAATACCTGGACTGGCGAGGGCTTCATTGACTGTGACATTTTATTGCATGTT
The DNA here is from genome assembly GCF_035609145.1 of Eleutherodactylus coqui. NCBI lineage: Eukaryota > Metazoa > Chordata > Amphibia > Anura > Eleutherodactylidae > Eleutherodactylus > Eleutherodactylus coqui. The sequence goes on along the minus strand of NC_089849.1, from coordinate 22,351,953 downwards.
AGAAATATGGTTAAGCAAAGACAGTGGTCCAAAAAATTAACAGAAGAGATCATTGCCTGAAGAAACAAGGAAAAGGATACAAAAAGATAATAAAGGCACAGCAGGTTCCTAGAGATACGACTGGAAGTAGTTCACAAGTTCAAAGTTAAAAAAAAACACTGGCTGCACTACCTGGATTTGGAAAGAGGAAGCTATCACCGACTGTCATCAGAGGAGGCAAGTGGTTAAAAACCTTCCAGTGACGGCAGAAAACCTGCAGCAAGATTTGGTGGCAGCAGCACTGAGGTTTCTGTTTGCATACCTCGAAGCCCACCAAGGCTTGGTTTCAGAAGACGTCCTGGAAGATTCTGGAGTTGGCATCACAGTTGCGGGGCGCCGGGGGTGAGCGGGGGTTGCGGTGGGGAGTGGGGGGGGGAGAGAGAGAGAGCTCCACCCTGTTCCCCCCTGCTACCCCCGGCGCCCCTGAATCTTTTCGCCCGAGTAGGCAGTTACTAGAAAAAAGTGATGCTTGATCGAGTAATTGTCCTAAACGAGCACGTTCGCTCATCTCTATTGGCCAGCTTTGAATTAAGACCTTGCACCACTACAAGCATTTGAATGCATTGGGACAGGACTTTTTAAGGTTACTCCTCAGGGCCTCTTGGGAAATGTAGGCCCAGCTGGTTGCCCAGTTTGCCACACCTTAACCTGCGCATGCCATGCTTCCCCTAGATAACAGACCCCGTTATCCTATGCTGTAACAGGCACTCTATCACCTCCTCACTGCTGAGCCGTACTGTTGCTCCGGTGCTTTGAAGCAGAAGAAGAAGGCAGCGCTACATTTGTGAAAGATAATTACAGCAAGACAAAATTTAATCAGACTCCGGCAGCTGACAAATTGACAGAAATTACTTACAATTTAAGTGACAGCCCGCACATTTTCTTTACACTTCACATCCTTCTTTTGATATTAAGATGAAATGTAAATGAATATTATTAACTGTTCTCCAGACTTCCTTGTACTACAGCTACGTCTCATCTACAGACTGGCAGGTGAAGAGTTCTGGGGGTCGGACCCATTCTACATTCTGCTCTGGGGCCCGATGAGTTCTGTGCAGGCTCCTGGTTTGCAAACTTTCAAACAGGAAAGCATTGAGGATGTCTACAGCTCAATGAGACCATCACATCATTGATGTGTCAATGGGGAGTGTTGAACATCTGCAGTACAAGTTGGATGACTCTGATTAGGGACGTACATGGGGCCCCACAGTAAAACTTGGAATTGGGCCCTCTAAGTATATGCCAGCACAATATAAGTACCACTATTACATATAATACTGCCATACACCATGCAAGCTGCACTATACAAAGGTAAATATAACCATTCTACAAGGCCCAAATAATACCACCACACCATGATGAGTACAGTCACTAAAAAATAACACCATACTGTTACAGGGAGGAGGGAACACTCTACATAGACCAATATTCCCACTATATAGTGACTATATAGTGGTAGATACTACTTCTATACAGCCACTGTATAGAATTGTTGACTCTTACTCTCTTTTCCATCTTGCCCTGACCGCCATGACGACATTTCTCAGACACAACTTGTCTTTGCAGAATGTGACACACAGACATCTGAGGCTGGGGATTGTCTGCCGTGTGCTGGGTCATGTGATCGCTCAACCAGGTAATCAGTGGGGCTCTCGAATGAAATGGCACCAACTACAGTGGCTGTAGGACTGACACAGAAAGGTAAGTAGTTTCAGTGCAGTGGCAGCTGACATGGACAGATCACAGGCACTGTATTACAGTACCAAAGAGACAGGGAGAGATGTAATTGTTGACACAGGCCGAAGTCCAAACAGGTGGAGTATATGTGAAACAGGGAGACAGGCAGAAGATCAGGGCCAGTGTCAGTGATGCAAATTGTTGTCGAGGTCAGGAAGGAGAAATCAGAATGCCAGGGTAAACAGACATGGGTCAAACAGGGAATCAAGCAGGTAACAATAACACCTCTGTAGAACGTATTAGAGCCTAATGCTCACACACGCTCCAGTGAAAGAGTCTGGCTTACATAACAAGGGAAGTGTCTAGATTGGTTGGGGTTGGGAAAGCTGGGCGCATGCTGATCCTTTAAGAGGCGGACCGAGCACTCACTCTATGGACAGAACTGACTGACCGGAGGACAGAGGATGCTGATGGCCTTGACTGGAGATGTGGAAAGGTAAGGCCCAGCACCACTGGCATGGCCAGCACCCATAACATATTCATCCAAAGTACGAGCATAACTTTAGGGGTACAGATGTAGCAGGTATTCCTGGCACTGGTGCTTGAGGGGGCTTAAAGGCTCCTCTGCCACATAGGAAAACAAAAGTATTATAACTGGCTCATGGTTTGGGGGGGCATGTTACAGCTTTCAGTCAAACCTAAGAAGGCATAGTTTTCTAGAATATATCTGTAATACGGCATCCAATATGCCGTATAGCATGGCCCCATGGCACTCTATGGGATCCATAAAACTGCCATGTGCATAAACCCTAATTATGTAAAGAAAAATCTGTCCCAACTCTCAAAGTCTTACTTTTAAGAATTCTTACATTGGAGCATCTTCCAAGATCTGCCACTCAGGTCAATAGAAATGCCAAGTACTCTCTTGGCCATTTGCACAAGAAGTTTTGTGTTGGACAGCATAATGCCCAACAGTCTCGCTCTCTACTGATATCTACTCTCCAATTAATGGCTGTACCTTTATGACTGTTCTACTGCATGTTTGAAAACTGGGATTTTAAGGCATAATTGGCAGAGTCTACAGAGACGGTTCGGAAATAGAGGAGTCTCTTGGAAGGAAGGTGAGTGCCATGTAGCGGAGCAGTTAGGTACTAGCTGTTCAGATGTACTGAGTTGCTCCAGGGAAGGCCACTAGCCAGAGTTTGTCTCTGCAGGCTACCAGACTAGACTGTCTATGATTACAGTGGAGACTGACAGAGCGCTAGAGAGGATTGTAAAAGGAGACTACCAATTCTCCGCATTCCTAGGCACTTGTTGATTCCAATGCCAGTTATTTCAACTGTTGTGCTACCAGTTGGAATTGGATTTCTCATTATCACCCTTGTAGATGACCCCAGTTTCAGGTGGGCAAGTCAACATTGCGTACATTTACAGGGAGAGTCGAGAGAAAGCAGCACTAACACAAGCCCCTCACCCTATATGTAATGCAGGTGAGAGTTCCACTAGTCCTGGGCCCTATATATGCTCCAGTCTTAGGGAAGTCGCCTTCCTTATAAATACATATGACCCTAATTAATTTCAATAGAACCCAAGTGGTGTAAGAGTAGGGTCCAGTAATAACCGCTGACCCACTTTTCTGGAAATGAATGTGGTATCGACAGTTGTGCCGCCCATAGATTTTCATCTGCGGCGGTGATTACAAGCCGAATTGCCAATTCTGCTGCATCAGGATTGTGCAAAAAATAAATATGTAACTTAACGAATCCATGAATAATTATCCTGATTAATAGACAGACGGCCCAAGATTTATAATTGAGTCCTTCATCAAAGTCTTCACTGAGCTATTTAATATGGTAATACAATCTATTCTGTGCTAACCACTTGGTCATGAGCAGGATTTCAAAGCCTTTCTGAGGGAACTCCCTGCCTGCTTACATCTAATGTGGGTCTAATGTGGGTATTAATATGCCAGGGGAGTTCCAGCTTTAATGAGTGACTCATGATGACTTTGTGGTCCTAAGTGGGAACTGCTTATTATATCCATCAGCCTCCATCTCCACTGATTTTAGAATAATTTGTCTTTATGCAGCTTCTGAAGCCCAGCTGTGTAGAAACAAAGACAAGAGGAATCTTTATCGTCTCCAACCTACGGACAGCAAGATGAAATTCCGAACATGCTGACTTCTTTCTATTTCTATCTTGCTCTTAGTTGATGGTTACAGATGCATAAAAGTGAGGTTAAAGTTTCACAAGTTTCTCATCATTGCTTACATACACTATTCTACCAAACGTAATTAGATACCTGGGCAAGAATCAAAAGTTGTATGTATTTCCATATGTTAATACTTAGTGGGGCTCCTATGGCCCTAATGACATAGGATACTCTCTGTGGCATACTTTCTACTAACATCTGGTATACTTCAGCTGGTATTCACTCCAATCATCCTGCAAATGTCTGATGAGTTCTCTAACAAAAGATCGACGCTGTTCGTTTTTCCTGACCCGACGTTCCAGTTCATCCCAAAGATGTTCAGTAGGGTTCAGTTCGAGATTCTGTGCAACCAGTCCAATCATGGAACATCCAAATCCTCAAACCAATGGATTTGTGACAAGGGGCGTTGTCTTATTGGAAGTATGGCCGACCATTCCCAGAGTATTGTCACATTGTTGGCAGCACATTATTGTCTAGATTGTCAGGGTACTCCTCGGTGTTTGTGGCTTTTACCACTACAACCAACGACCAAGACCATGCCACGTAACACATTCCCAGACCATAAGGATACCTCCGCAGTACTTACCTATTGGTACAACACACTCAGGCAGAAGGCGTTCCCAGGTGTCCTCCACACCCAGGTTCATCCATCTGATTTGAAGATGGAGTAGTGTGATTCGTCACTCTATCTTCAATTGGATAGTTCTTCCATTGCTCAACTGTCCAATGATGATGTTTGTTTCACCATTGTAGAGGGGCGGATGCATTGTACTTTGTGACCAATGGTTTGTGTGCAGCGGCATAACCCGTATATCCAATAGTGTGCAGGTCCCATCACAAGCCACAGCTGACACCTCCAAGGGTCCGCATCGTATATTGCATGGTCTAGGACACGTGACATGGTAATAAGACACGGTCCATTCTACCGATAGCGGTGTACTTTTGGTAGGCTAGTGTAGATACACTGCAGAAGTGGCAACTTGAAAGGACAACTCAAAACTCTGTCCAGATAAACGGCACTAGAAAAAAACCCTCACGTACATATTCTAGAGTGATTTTTCATGTTGACAGGGTTTTCTACAGTAGCCGCAGTTACTTACAGCTTCCATTACTCTGCTTCACTCTTCTTAATAAATAACCTTCTCATTCACCTGAAAGCTTCAGTGGCAGAAACCATTAGTTACAGAAAGTACAGGAACGCTTGTGGAATCTGTTTAATCCAGGCAAGGAGAATTACATAATTAGTACACTTTAAGATAAATGTAACGTGGCTGCAACTTCACACCTGTACTGTGAGCGCAAGACCGGAACCTATACTAGTTCTGAGCCAAATCTGAGCTACGGTAATCCAGTTCTCTTCAGAAGAACCTTGGGAGAGTACGGTGGTGTTACGATCGTGTGGGCAAACAAGCACGGGGCCCACACGATCGTGACCAAAGAACGGATACACACGGGTTTCAGACAACTGGCCCTGTGCTACAGGAAGGATGACATGGCCCTACGTGAGAGGGGACATCGCCCTGATAAAGGGTGGCCCAGCGGTCTTCGGAACTGGGCCCTAGCTTCTCCTATGAACCACGCCACCAGAACAGGACACATACACATGCCACATGACAGGGACAACTGGACAGAACAAGATGGTACACAGAGCCAGAAAATACAGCATAGAAAAACCAGAATGCAAACACTAATAGCAGATGGTAAAGCTGAATATAAATGCCAGGTATTAGTTGACATTTTGATCAAAGTATGGAAGCTAGCGGGCCACTTCACGGCTCCTGGCTATACCGCTAGTCCCTACACTAACCAGGAGTTCAGCGGTATCGGACACAGTTCACACCGCAAGCTGCAACAGCACAGACAACAGGACACACTGCAAACTGTACCGGGCCAGAACTCCACCCAGAGCTCACATGCACACAGATGAAAATCACAGAAAGTCTAAAAGTGTCCTCATACAGGGGGGATAGACAGACAGCCATGAGCTGACATAGGGAACTGTGTCAGGGATCCACAAACTGACATACAGAGCGAGACATAAGACGTTTGGAGGCCGCACCTGTCAGGGGAAGGGAAAAGGGGTGCTGCATATGATACAGACAAGGACTACAGGTGTCCAAACTGTCTTTTCGGAAGCAGAGAGATACAACAGACCTCCATGCAAACACAGATCTGAGTGGGCACAAAACTGATACATCCAAACAATACAAGACCAGCATCAACTGCTGACAGAAGCTGGGTTTATATGTGCTGCAGGCTAAAGGGAATTGGCTGCTGGAGAATACCACACCCAGCCAGCTCAATTAACCCTCAACTGTGGAGTTGTGCTACAAGGAACCTTAGTACTACAGATCCCAGCAGCACACCCTGACAGGTGGTGTCTGAGTATTGTGGTCATTTTACACTTACTTGATATGGTATTTTGGGCTTATGGACAGTTTAGAGGAAGCCCTATGGGTAGTGTTGAGTGAATCCAAATAGTCAAACCCTGTTTTGAGTCAAACGTTGCTAAAAGTTTTGTTTGGCATGAACCCAAACTTCAGGCAGTTTATCTCAGCTGAGACCACCACCACCAAGGTTCCAGTTTGGTTCAGACTAATTCAGACTAAACCAAATGGTTTTCCGAAATTCGAAGAATTGTTTAAAAGTTTGCTTATCATTGCTTATAGGTATTCTGATGGTTTTGGTTGTCACTAGAGATGAGCGAGCACCAAAATGCTCGGGTGCTCGTTACTCGGGACGAACTTTTCGCGATGCTCGAGGGTTCGTTTCGAGTAACGAACCCCATTGAAGTCAATGGGCGACCCGAGCATTTTTGTATTTCGCCGATGCTCGCTAAGGTTTCCTTGTGTGAAAATCTGGGCAATTCAAGAAAGTGATGGGAACGACACAGCAACGGATAGGGCAGGCGAGGGGCTACATGTTGGGCTGCATCTCAAGTTCACAGGTCCCACTATTAAGCCACAATAGCGGCAAGAGTGGGCCCCCCCCCCTCCCAAAAACGTTTACTTCTGAAAAGCCCTCATTAGCATGGCATACCTTTGCTAAGCACCACACTACCTCCAACAAAGCACAATCACTGCCTGCATGACACTCCACTGCCACTTCTCCTGGGTTACATGCTGCCCAACCGCCCCCCCTCCCCCCCACAGCGCACACCAAAGTGTCCCTGCGCAGCCTTCAGCTGCCCTCATGCCACGCCACACTCATGTCTATTTAGAAGTGCGTCTGCCATGAGGAGGAACCGCAGGCACACACTGCAGAGGGTTGGCACGGCTAGGCAGCGACCCTCTTTAAAAGGGGCGGGGCGATAGCCCACAATGCTGTACAGAAGCAATGAGAAATAGAATCCTGTGCCACCGCCATCAGGAGCTGCACACGTGGGCATAGCAATGGGGAACCTATGTGCCACACACTATTCATTCTGTCAAGGTGTCTCTGCATGCCCCAGTCAGACCGGGCTTGCAGAGCAGCATGGGTACCGTCAGCAGTGGGCCAAGCTGTCTCTTCCCCCTCCTCCTCATCCTCCTCATGCTCCTCCTCCTCCTCCTCCTGAACGTGCTGAGATATAGACAGGAGGGTGCGCTGACTATCCAGCGACATACTGTCTTCCCCCGCCCCCGTTTCCGAGCGCAAAGCGGCTGCCTTTATGGTTTGCAGGGAAGTTCTCAAGATGCATAGCAGAGGAATGGTGACGCTAATGATTGCAGCATCGCCGCTCACCACCTGGGTAGACTGCTCAAAGTTTCGAAGGACATGGCAGATGTCTGCCAACCAGGCCCACTCTTCTGAAAAGAATTGAGAAGGCTGACTCCCACTGCGCCGCCCATGTTGGAGTTGGTATTCCACTATAGCTCTACGCTGCTCATAGAGCCTAGCCAACATGTGGAGCGTAGAGTTCCACCGTGTGGGCACGTCGCACAGCAGTCGGTGCACTGGCAGATTAAACCGATGTTGCAGGGTGCGCAGGGTGGCAGCGTCCGTGTGGGACTTGCGGAAATGTGCGCAGAGCCGGCGCACCTTTACGAGCAGGTCTGACAAGCGTGGGTAGCTTTTCAGAAAGCGCTGAACCACCAAATTAAAGACGTGGGCCAGGCATGGCACGTGCGTGAGGCTGCCGAGCTGCAGAGCCGCCACCAGGTTACGGCCGTTGTCACACACGACCATGCCCGGTTGGAGGCTCAGCGGCGCAAGCCAACGGTCGGTCTGCTCTGTCAGACCCTGCAGCAGTTCGTGGGCCGTGTGCCTCCTATCTCCTAAGCTGAGTAGTTTCAGCACGGCCTGCTGACGCTTGCCCACCGCTGTGCTGCCGTGCCGCACGACACCGACTGCTGGCGACATGCTGCTGCTTACACATCTTGCTTGCGAGACAGAGGTTGCGTAGGAGGAGGAGGAGGAGGAGGGTGGTTTAGTGGAGGAAGCATACACCGCCGCAGATACCACCACCGAGCTGGGGCCCGCAATTCTGGGGGTGGGTAGGACGTGAGCGGTCCCAGGCTCTGACTCTGTCCCAGCCTCCACTAAATTCACCCAATGTGCCGTCAGGGAGGTATAGGAGAGACATTGGTGGATGGGGCCGAGCACAGCAGAGGTGAGGGTGTGGGTGCAGGCCAGTAGACGGTAGTGCCTGTGTCCTGAGAGGGGGATTGGATCTCAGTGGCAGGTTGGGGCACAGGGGGAGAGGCAGCGGTGCAAACCGGAGACGGTGAACGGCCTTCGTCCCACCTTGTGGGGTGCTTGGCCATCATATGTCTGCGCATGCTGGTGGTGGTGAGGCTGGTGGTGGTGGCTCCCCGGCTGATCTTGGCGCGACAAAGGTTGCACACCACTGTTCGTCGGTCGTCTGCACTCTCAGTGAAAAACTGCCAGACCTTTGAGCACCTCGGCCTCTGCAGGGTGGCATGGCGCGAGGGGGCGCTTTGGGAAACAGTTGGTGGATTATTTGGTCTGGCCCTGCCTCTACCCCTGGCCACCGCACTGCCTCTTGCAACCTGCCCTGCTGCTGCACTTGCCTCCCCCTCTGAAGACCTGTCCTCAGTAGGCGTAGCAAACCAGGTGGGGTCAGTCACCTCATCGTCCTGCTGCTCTTCCTCCGAATCCTCTGTGCGCTCCTCCCTCGGACTTACTCCAATTACTACTACCTGAGTGATAGACAACTGTGTCTCATCGTCATCGTCCTCCTTACCCACTGAAAGCTCTTGAGACAGTTGCCGGAAGTCCCCAGCCTCATCCCCTGGACCCCGGGAACTTTCCAAAGGTTGGGCATCGGTCACGACAAACTCCTCCGGTGGGAGAGGAACCATTGCTGGCCATTCTGGGCAGGGGCCCGGGTACAGTTCCTGGGAGTCTGCCTGCTCCTCAGAATGTGTCATTGTAATGGAGTGAGGAGGCTGGGAGGAAGGAGGAGCAGCAGCCAGAGGATTAAGAGTTACAGCAGTGGACGGCGCAGAATTCTGGGTGGTCGATAGATTGCTGGATGCACTTTCTGCCATCCACGACAGGACCTGCTCACACTGCTCATTTTCTAATAAAGGTCTACCGCGTGGACCCATTAATTGTGAGATGAATGTGGGGACGCCAGAAACGTGCCTCTCTCCTAATCCCGCAGCAGTCGGCTGCGATACACCTGGATCAGGAGCTCAGCCTGTGCCCACACCCTGACTTGGGCCTCCGCATCCTCGCCCGCGTCCACGTCCTCTAGGCCTACCCCTACCCCTCAGCATGCTGTATTACCAGTAGTGCAGAAACAGAACGCTGTAATTAAATGTGCCGCTTATTGGCCTGTGGTTGGAGGCTGACTTCCCTTACGGAACGCACAGCAGAGCCAGGAAACAATTTTGTGCACGCCTGTAGTGAGACGTAGGTGCGTATGACTGAGCTAGTGGAATTCACAGCGCAGAAGCAGTCAAGTGGCCAAAGGCCAGTAGTAGGCCTTAAGTATTTTGCTTTTTTTTTTTTTAAATGCTGAGCTGATACAGCAGACAGATACTGTAGGCAGCGTATAATATTATGTATACTGTTTCCCTCTGGCGGGATGACAGCGCTGATGTAACAGAGACAGCAGATCCAGGAAACAATTTTGCGCAAGCCTGCTGTAACGCTTAGCTGCATATTAATTAGGACTACTACCCCCAGCAGATAGATACTGTAGGCAGCGTATAATATTATGTATACTGTTTCCCTCTGGCGGGATGACGGTGATCATGTAACAGAGACAGCAGATCCAGGAAACAATTTTGCGCAAGCCTGCTGTAACGCTTAGCTGCGTATTAATTAGGACTACTACCCCCAGCAGATAGATACTGTAGGCAGCGTATAATATTATGTATACTGTTTCCCTCTGGCGGGATGACGGCGATCAATTTTTTTTAAAAAGCCCACTGCCTATATAGCCTGAATATCTCTTTCCCTGCCTCACCAGTACTGGCCCTATACTCTGTACAATGACTGCAGACTGCGGACGCAATGCTCTGCACGGCCGATATACAAAAAAAAAAAATTGTGCAACACTGCTAAAAGCAGCCTCAACAGTACTGCACACGGTCAGATGTGGCCCTAAGAAGGACCGTTGGGGTTCTTGAAGCCTAAAATCACTCCTAACGCTCTCCCTATAGCAGCTCCGGCACCAGCAGCACTTTCCCTGATCTCTGTCAGAATGCATCTGTGGCGAGCCGCGGGAGGGGCCGATTTATATACTCGGGTGACACCTGATCTCGCCAGCCACTCACTGCAGGGGGGTGGTATAGGGCTTGAACGTCGCAGGGGGAAGTTGTAATGCCTTCCCTGTCTTTCAATTGGCCAGAAAAGCGCGCTAACGTCTCACAGAGGAAAGTGAAAGTAACTCGAACATCGCGTGGTACTCGTTAAGAGTAACGAGCATCCCGAACACCCTAATATTCGCACGAATATCAAGCTCGGACGAGTACGCTCGCTCATCTCTACTGAACATATTTTCCTTTGTTTTTAACATGTGTGCAAGTTCTGTGTTCATCCATCCTGGTCTCTTTAAATGTTTCCCATTCTTTCTTCTTTTAGGGATTGTTAACGATTGTGCTTTGAGAATCTCATTTTGCAATATTTCCCCACCTTCTTGGACATTTCCGTCCTTAAGAACATCCGGCCATTGGATCCTTCCTACCCTCTTTCTGAGTCCATTAAAATCTGCCTTTCTGAAATCCAACCTTGAGGTCTGAGTTTTCTCAGGTCTTCCTCCCCTTTTTTATCCAAAATCCAAGGATATCATGATCACTGCCTCCTAAGATCCCAGCCACCCTTACTTCCTCAACCATTCCCTCCCTGTTGGTAAGAATTAGGTCCAAGATATCAGATTCCCTTGTTTTCTCTTCGACCTTTTGAAAGATAAAGTTGTCAGCAAGAGCGGATAAGAATTTGTTGGAGCCATTACTTTTACCTGCAAAATTCTATGAGCAACCATTTTTATTAGAAAGTTAAAGGGGTTGTCCCGAGGCAGCAAGTGGGTCTATACACTTCTGTATGGCCATAATAATGCACTTTGTAATGTACATTGTGCATTAATTATGAGCCATACAGAAGTTATAAAAAGTTTTTTACTTACCTGCTCCGTTGCTAGCGTCCTCGTTCCCATGGAGCCGACTAATTTTTGGCCTCCGATGGCCAAATTAGCCGCGCTTGCGCAGTCCGGGTCTTCAGCAGTCTTCTATGGAGCCGAGAGCGGCTCCGTGTAGCTCCGCCCCGTCACGTGCCGATTCCAGCCAATCAGGAGGCTGGAATCGGCAGTGGACCGCACAGAAGAGCTGCGGTCCACGGAGGCAGAGGATCCCGGCGGCCATCTTCAGAAGGTGAGTATGAAGACGCCGGACCGCCGGGATTCAGGTAAGCGCTGTGCGGGTGGTTTTTTTAACCCCTGCATCGGGGTTGTCTCGCGCCGAACGGGGGGGGGGTTTAAAAAAAAAAAAACCCGTTTCGGCGCGGGACATCTCCTTTAACCCAAAGACAAGCTGCACCCCTGCTAGAAAACCCAGTAATCACTTTGTGACCCTCCAGCAGGTGTTCAATTTCCCTCTGGCACCCCCACAGGGTAAATATAGTATTACACACATCTCATTGAAATCAATTGGCTGTAATGTTAATGCACATAACTTAGAATTCTCTAATAGGGTATTTGATAATGAATTTTCTCAACCAGACGGCCCCTCATATACTATAAACTGCAATGACATTAGACTGTTAACTTTTGATATAGCAATAAATGACCTTCTTTCACCTCTGCAAAATCTACTTACAGCTGTGTGCTGCTATTACTCCTTGGATGACTTCAGGATGATTTAAGGGTAGCAAACGGTTAATTGGTTGAGACCTTGTTATGGAAGATTTTTGTAGCTAAGGCTTAGAGGGCTCCTTAGCGCTGACCCCTTACATGCTGAACATCCTTGTTTATTCTCCCACCGGCATCACCGAGGGCATTTCTGGAGAAGTTCTGCCGGATGTAATTTTTGTGTATTATCTGCCATGTCGGATCAATCTGGAGACTCCCGAGCCATCTATTATATCTGCAGGATGTTATATTGTTACGCTTGCAGACAATAAGAAGTTTTGAGATAAGTGTTATTACAGATAAGATACAAGTAGACTTCTCTCCACAGAGGCACGGCAGATTTCACGGAGCGAAAAAGGCTGACAAATTAAATCGGTATTCCAGCTGATGTCTAATACATCATATTTCATTAACTGCCCCATGGGGGATGCATTTTCATTAAAGCACAGGTGTGGTGGTAAGGGTAGGCGACACAGAAATCGGGGTGAGATGCGGACACCGGGCTTACAAAAATATATACGGTTTATTTTTAACTAATAAACTTGGAGATGAAGTCGCCGTAGAAGCTGCTGTGAATAGATAAGTAATATGCAGTTATTCAGGAACGTTAGGCAATAGAGATGAGTGAACCTACTTGGCCACGCCCCTTTTTCGCCCGAGCGCCGCGATTTTCGAGTACTTCCGTACTCGGGCGAAAAGATTCGGGGGTGCCGTGGATGAGTGGGGGGTTGCAGCGGGGAGTGGGGGGGGGAGAGGGAGAGAGAGAGGACTCCCCCCTGCTACCCCCCGCTCCACCACGCCTCCCCCGCCCCCCGAATCTTTTCACCCGAGTATGGAAGTACTCGAAAATCGCGGTCTCAATCGAGTAATTACTCGAAACGAGTATATTCGCTCATCTCTATTAGACAACCTAACTGACTCTAAGAGGATGCTGAACTCTATCATGAGTGGGGGATGGGAACAATCTGTTATACATAATAAAGATCAGCAACACACTTTAACTGTAGAACATGTGGTAGTGCCACCCAAAGTTTCAACCCAGCAATGGCGGTCACTCACACGTAGTCTGAAAGTAACGCAAGTGTTGTGCAATAATATTTGTTCCTCTAGTGTTGGCTCCACTCGAGTATTTTAATTAGCAGGCCTGCTTTTAATTCACTATCCTTGTGCACACATCAGGCCTTATCCTGAGGGCCGACCTCACTTACATATCTCCAGAATGTTCGGTATTGTACTGTAGGTGAAGCCTCTTTGTAAGTCTGTTGGGAAACCCTGATTCACAGAACTGCAGGATGGTATGAATTCTTTATAGCAGTCTCGCTATCTGTAGTCCCTGCAGCTTTGTTCTCTCAGTGATGTTGGTTCTGGAGTGTTATGGAGCTGCCCTTCTCAGACACCAGCTGCCTCCATTCTTGTGCATCTGTCCCTCCCTAACAGCAATAATTCTTCAGGACACGTGTCACGTGGCTCCCCAACTTGACTCCTCACTCCTTTGGCAGCTCTCTCTCCCAATAATGCAGTTTCCCTTAAGGCTCAGTACCACTGGAATTGCTCTCCAGTTTGCACCTCTCTATGATCTCAAGTCCCCCAGATCTCCCACTTGACCTCTGCAGGCAATGGAATGTCACATACAACACTCCATTAAGAAATACACAAATTGCAGTAATGTATGACGGCCAGTAGAGGTTGCCCTTATACCATCCAGATTACATAACTATAAGAACCATAACAGAGTTCATCACAGCACAAACCCTTTATGGCCCATGTACACGTAATGATTATCGCTCAAAATCCGTTCATGGTTACTTATTGCTGACTTTCAGTCAGGGAAAAAAATATTGCTGGATCGTTGGCTTCTCGTTACGTGTAAACACTTCCCGCTTCACATAGAAAGTGAAGTGCTGAGCGAGAAGCCCACAATGTCTTGCAGTCTAAACGCTCTGCACAAGTGGGATGTCCGCGCTCGTGGAGTTGTTTAAACTACTGTTGATCCATGTAAAAGGGCCTTACACAGATATGATCAGTGATTGTTGCTTATCTTTATTGTTTGAGGACTCTGAGGAAGTCTTCAATTCAACTTCTGTTTCAGCAGTGGCTCAGGCTATAGCTCTGATCCTCTCCTATGCTTTACACTGCAGCTCATTGTGTTTATCAGGGCCCACTGAGCTGGGAGAGAGCCACTTGCTGACCAGAGACGGGTCACATGATCACACAAATGCAGAAGTGAGTATGTGACAACGGTGCCAACTACCAGCAGCACAGAAGGTGATTGGGAGCAGTTTTTTGTTTTTTTTACATACAAGGAGACATTGGGGGCAGTATTTCTAAAAGGGGGGAAATTGGAACAATATTTCTGAAAGGGGAAAAGGGGGACATTATTTCTAAACGGTGAAAACAGGGAAATTATTTCTGAGAGGGAACATTGGGGGCATTATCTCTAAAATTATTATTTCTGAAAGGGGGTATTATTTTTAAAAATGGGTAGTAAATGGGGACAAAAGGGGCAGTATTACTGAATAGAGGCAAAAGGCGGTATGATTACTGATTGTTGACATAAAGAAGGCATTATTGCTAAGTGGGGGCATTTTTACTGTGTAAGAGTAACTATAAGCAAAAATCGAGGCAGTACTACTTTGCGGGGTACCACGGGTGGCATTATAACTATCTTGGGAACTACATAAATGGGGATTGTGTGAAAGTGCAGATAACGCAGGGAAAGTGTTGGAAAATTGAGGAGGCAAATATGTCTGTGTTTCAGATTCCACAGAGATAAGTTGTGACTGGGAGAAATCATCATGGTGGTCTGGGCTGGATGCAGAAGAAAAGGAAAACAGAACGACTCCAGTCAGAGAGGATGTCACCTGTGATCGTTAGCTATAACGGTACTGTAATGACTTACACAATCTGCAAAAGCACCTGTGTAGAGATGGTATATAGTATTATATGGTCACTGTTGTAGGTTTACTGCCACATCACGCACTGAGACTTTGTAGCTCAAGGGCTTAAATAAACTTGAAGCCAGCACTGTTGTTTGGTTTTACATGTTGAGGAGAAAGAGTTCTGTGCTAAAAACACAATGTCCTGCTTGTCCTGGTCTAGCTGGACTTTGGCTGGTTGTTCAGACATAGTTGCAAAAAAAAATAAGTGAACTCATTGGAATTTCCTGGATTTCAACATTAATTACTAGAGATGAGCGAGCATACTCGTCCGAGCTTGATGCTCGTTCGATTATTAGGGTGCTCGAGATGCTCGTTACTCGAGACGAGCACCACGCGGTACTCGTCTCGATTAAACGAGCACTGACCATTGAATTCAATGGAGCCGGCAATACAGCTGGCTCCATTGAAAGCAATGGGCTGCCGGCGATCGCGGGATGATTGTCGGGAAGGGCTTAAATATATAAACCCTTCCCTGCAATTCATCCAGAAATGTGTAAAAATAAAAAATATATATATACTCACCTGGTCCCGGCAGACGGAGCTCACCGCGGCCGGCTGCAGTTCTCCTGAACTGCTCTGAAGAGCTGTGAGTAGTATTCAGCAGCCGGGGATTTAAAATCCCCGCCTGCTGAATGAGCTGCCTCTGATTGGTCACAGCCTGACCAATCAGAGGCAGCTCTCACTGACCCATTCATGAATTCATGAATGAGTGAGTGAGTGCTGCCTCTGATTGGCTCAGGGGCAGCTCTCAGCTGAATGACAGCTGAGAGCTGCCCCTGATTGGCCCTGCGCTGAGCCAATCAGAGGCAGCACTCACTCACCCATTCATGAATTCATGAATGGGTGTGAGTGAGAGCTGCCTCTGATCTCACTCTTGCCACTATTGTGGCTTAATAGTCGGACCTGGGAACTTGAGATGCAGCCCAACATGTAGCCCCTCACCTGCCCTATCTGTTTCTGTGTCGATCCCATCACTTTCTTGAATTGCCCAGATTTTCACAAATGAAAACCTTAGCGAGCATCGGCGATATACAAAAATGCTCGGGTCGCCCATTGACTTCATTGGGGTTTGTTACTCGAAACGAACTCTCGAGCATCACTGAAAGTTCGACTCGAGTAACGAGCACCCGAGCATTTTGGTGCTCGCTCATCTCTATTAATTACTAATAAAATGTGGTCTGATTACACTGGTCAACGTGATGTGTTTCCCAAGAATATTTAACCCTTTCCAATCCACTGTCTGATGTCTGAAGACATTCTGATTGAAGGCTGTACAGCTCCGATGTCAGAAGATGTCCGGCAGAGTATTCTTACTGTATATTACTGGCTGCTCTGTTATCGGGGGGCCTCTCCAGCATGTCCCATACCACAGTACTGGCTCTAGCCAGCAGATGGCGCCATTGTATATAATGGCAGAAAGAGAAAAAACCCCTAGGAAACCCTGAATACAAAATTGTATTGCAAAGGGTTAATGGTGATTCTAGTGGTATTTCACCTCCTGAATTCAAATATTTTGTTAGAGTTTTTCCATCAGGCAGGGTTCTTTTGTGACACTTCTTTTGTCACCCTGGTAACAAAAGGTAAATAGTAACCATTCACGGTCAATACCTGTAGCGCATGCTGCTGATATGAGAGGAATCCGGAAATATGAAACTATTGTTAGAAAAAATCCAGTATGAAAAATCTGACTTAAATATCTGTGGAGATTTGAAGGTCTTCGCTTTATTGCTTGGAACGCAACTTGCGTCACTAAATTCTGCTGTTCCTTTTGTGAATGGGACAGCAGGGATAGGAAGTCTCACTGTATACGAGAACAATGGCCGAAGCATTTATCTCTTGTTCCTGGACACAATGTGATAAATGTACTTTTAGTGAATCCTGGAGGAGTGTATTTGCCTCCACTGCATATAAAACTGGGACTGATTAAACAATTTGTAGAAGCAATTGATAGAAATTCTGCAGCATTTGAAATCTAAATTTCCCAAAGTTAGGGTGGACGCACACTTGCGATATTTTCTCTCTTGCACTGCGAGAGCACGAGAAAACTCTCGCCTTGCAGCGCAAGAAAGAGGCCGGTATAGAGCTAAGATATAGCTATTCATGAATGAATAACTAAGGGCTATGTCTGATTGGCTGAGCGCTCAGCCAATAGCTAAGCAGTAGCTGCTATTGGCTGAGCCCTCAGCCAATCTGCACAGCCCTTTCAGGAGGCAGGGATTTTTAAATCCCCAACTGCTGAAAGAGCTTCATAGCAGTGCAGGGGAGCCAGCCGGAGGACACGGCTGAGCGCAGGAGAGGTGAGTAATAAATTTTTAAATTTTTTTTCACACTTATTGATGATTATTGGGGAAGGGTTTATATTTCAAGCCCTTCCCCGATAATCATTCTGCGGGGCTTGGCTGAAACCATTGCTTTCAATGGGATTGGCAGCAGTGCCGATCCCATTGAAAGCAATGTAATAGAATGCCGCGGACTTCTGCCACAGCTGTGCAGCTGTGGCAGAGGATTACTTCATCCCTGCGGTCCCTGCGGGGATGAAGGAAACTCCTGCCACAGTTGTGGCAGAAGTCCCCGGCATTCTCCATCTCTTTTCAATAGGGCTAGCGCTGGCCCCATTGAAAAGACTGACGATATGTCGGCGTGATGCCGATATTCCGGTGTCATGCCGATTTTTTTCTCGCACTGCGATGCGAGACTTTAACTTTAGTCTCGCATCGCAGTGGAGAAAAAATCGCCAGTGGGTGTCCACCCTCAGTGATACAAAACTGAAAGAAGGAATTTTTATAGGGCTGCAAATAAGATCAGTGATGGATGATGAAAAATTTCAGGAACTGTTAAATCCATTGCAAAAAGCAGCCCGGTTGTCATTCAAAAATGTCTCCTCTTTTCTAGGAAAACTATTGTGATCTTGTGAAATCATACAAGCTGCGGGAGGCAATATGTCCTTAAAACTTCACTTCTTGGACTCCCACCTGGACTTCTTACCAGAAAATCTTGGGCTGTCAGTGACTAGTATGGAGAGCATTTCCATCAGCAGAGGTACAGAGGCAAGTGGAATCCCAGTATGCCGACTGACTATTCCTGGACCATGAGGAGAGAGACGCCCCAGAAGTGAAATATTCCCGTCAATCATCATGAAAAACTTTCTAGGTAAACTGTGTTTCACATAATGTTGACTTATATAAGTACTAATTTTATAAAAGTTGAAGTGTGTGTCAAAAAAATACCCTGATGGGAACATTTTAAGAACATATTTGAATTCAGGAAGTGAAATACCACTAGAATCACCATTAAATAGTCTTGTGAAAGAAAAAAAAGTTTTGTAGGCTCGTGTTATCAAAGGGTCCTTTTACGAGGGGCTGCTGATAAGTCTTTGGCTTTTTGTTCTTTTTTTGTTTCTATGGTAACGGATGTTACATCACATAAAAGCCTTATCTGTCTTATATATGTTTTCAAAATACTGTGTTTGTAGTTTATGGTAACAGTGATCTCGGCACGCGGGGAAACAAAATGGCGGAGTCTAAGGCGATATTCATAGCAAATGAGAGCAGAGGAGTGATAACATTCTTGTTTCTGCAAGGAAAGTCCGTGAAGGATATTCATGGTGATATGTCGCAGACATTGGGGGATCAATGCCCTTCATATTCTACAGTTAAGAACTGGCGGGCCACTTCAGCACCAATGATGAGGAACGTCCTGGACGACCGAGAGAGGTTGCTGTTCTGGAGATCGTCGATGCTGCGCACAACCTCATACTGGAGAATTTCAGCTAAAGGAATAGCCGGCATCATGGGGATTTCTGGTGAATGTGTTTGGGTCATTATCCATGAACATTTGAACATGAAGAAGCGATCTGCAAAGTGGGTCCCTAAATGTTTGACAACAGATCAGAAAAGCATGCGAGTGAAAACTTCCCGGTCCATTTGTCAGCATTTCCGGACTGATAAGAACTTCCTGGATTGACTGGTCACTATGGATGAGACCAGGATTTATTTGTATGATCCTGAAACCAAGGAGCAGTCAAAAGATTGGAGGCACAGCGGTTCTCCTCGCCCAAAGAAGTTCAGGGTGCAAAAATCAGCCACTAAGGTGATGGCATCTGTGTTCTGGGATAAGGAGGGCATGCTGCTAGTGGACTACCTTCAAAATGGTTCCACCATCAATGCAAGGTATTACATTGAACTTTTGGACCAACTGAAGGCAGCTCTGAAGGTCAAAAGGCACGGCAAGCTGTCCAAAGGAATCTTGTTCCTGCAGGACAACGCCCCGCTCACACTGCACAAGCAACCACGGCAAAAGTGGTGGAGCTAGGCTTCCACTTGGTTGACCACCCACCTAATTCACCAGATCTAGCTCCCTGTTACTATCATCTGTTTCCAAACCTGAAGAAACACCTCAAGGGTACCAAATTTCAGACCATTTCTGATGCCATGGCTGCTACGAATGACTGGTTTGAGGCACAACCGAAATCCTTCTTTTTGCAAGGCTTACAGAACTTGGAATCCTGATGTAAGAAATGTGTTGACATCAGTATCTAATTTCTTTCTGGGTAAAGCCAAAGACTTATCAGCAGCCCCTCGTAGATGTTAATAATCAATGTTAAATTTGTATGTCTCCTAAATGGTTTTTAAAAAAACTAAAGTTTTTCCAATGTGCTTCCAGAATAAAGTAAACAGATGGAAATATATATCTTATCTAAAATGTGTACAGTGTGTCTGCACATATTTGAGATATTGCAGTTGAAAATGTGAAAAAATGAATTTTTTTTTTCAAGATGTTCCCAATTTTGGTGCTTTTAATAAATATACACAAATTATATTGGTCTATTTCTACCACCTAACTGAAGTACAATAAGTTGCAAAAAAATAATATCAGAATTACTTGGATATGCAAAACTTTTACAGAGTTATTCTATGTTAAAGTCACACATGTCAGATTTCCGAAATTTTGCCTGGTCATTAAGGCGCAAACAGGTTTGGTCACTAAGGGGTTAAGTCACAATTATAAGCAAACACAATCTAAGTAAACTAATAACACACAAACAGTTGTACCCTTCATGTCTTTTATTGAGCACATTAAGAAACATCCTGAATGCAGGGAGCGAAAGTTAGTGCACACTTGATTTTATTAACCAGTAGTTCCCTCTTTAGCAGCCATCACCTCCACCAAACATTTCTAGTAGCTACAAATAAGATTTGTACATTCAGGAGGAACTTTAAACAATTCTTCCCGGTAAATGTGTTTCAGTTCATCAATATTTCTGGGATGCCTTGTGTGAATAGCCCTCTTCAGATAACACCACAACATCTCCAAAGGATTAAGGTTAGACCTCTGACTTGGCCATTCCAGAAGACAAATCTTTTCCAATCATTCTTTAGTTGATTACTTGTGTGCCTTGGGTCTTTGTCTTGTTGCAACACCCAGCGTCTCATCAGCTTGAGGTTATGGATGGCGGTCATTATATTCTCCTGTAAGATGTTTTCATACACCTTAGAAGTCATGGTTCCCTCAATGATCATATGGCATCCAAGCCCCGAGGCAGCGAAGCAGCTTCAAACTATGTGATGCTCCCTTCACAATACTTCACAGTTGTGGTGAGGTTTTTGTGTTGGGGTGCAGTGTGATTCTTCTTCCAAAGATAGTGTTGTGGATTTGTGCTAGAAAGGTCCACTTTCTCAGAGGCAATATGGACCTCCCTGGTAGTGTTTGGAGAATTTGAGATGGGTTGCAATTTCTTTGCACAGCAGCGGCTTCCTTTGTGGTATCCTTCCATGAACACCATTCTGGCTCAGTGTTTTTCTAATAGAGGTCACATGAGCAGAGGTTTCTGTAGGCTGTAGAGCTTTCTATAGGTTTTTTGCTATTTCAATTGGGTTCTTTATCCCCTTTTTAGAGTTGCCCGTTGTGTTCTTGGAGTGACATAGCAGGGACACCCACTCTTAGAGAGCGGAGAACAGTCCTAAATATTCTCCATTTATAGATGATCTGATAACCGGCAATTGTTGTAGACCCAGGTCAATGCTTTATCAATGCTTGTCTGGCCTTTTCTATTTTCATGCCTATCTATAACATGTCTTCTAAGGTGTTCTGAAAGTTGCTTACATGGAGAAACAAATATGCCAGTAACCAGGCTTTGTATGCCTTTATTTAATGATTAAAGCCCTGTACAACCCACACTGCAAATCACATCTTAATTCAAACCCCTTTTAGCTCTGGAAGAAGTCATGAACACTGAATTTCACTTACATTTCCCCCCTGCACTGTGGATGATTACTCAATGTGCTCAGGCTTCATTCACAAAGCCAAATGTGAGTTGCAGCCAAAATCTTTGGGTGCAACTCGCATTGGACAACACACAGACATCCTGTCTGTGTGTTATTTGATGTGCGGCACGCTGCACATTTGCATGTTTTAATCTTGTCCAAGAATCGGATCAGAATAAGACTTGCAGCAATTTTTCAAGCTCGGACTTACGGTCCAAGTGAAAAATCGCAAATGTGAATGAACCCTCTGTCCGGACTTGTTATGTTGTTAATTGAATAACGCCAACTTATTCCACAGTGCTTTTAGGTAATTTATTTATTATCCCCCCACCAAGCTGGATACTTATTATACCGACCTCGGAAGGATGGGATGCTGAATCAACCTTGAGTCGGCTACTAGAACCATGCCGGGATTGAACTCACAACCTTCAGCTCATGGGTGAGAGCTTAGGACTGCATTTCTGATGCCTAGACTTGGACAGAACTCGCACGGAAAACTCACTCGTGTCAACACAGCCCTTTTACATGGTCATCTCAGCGATAATCGTTCCTGTGTAGTGATGAGCAAGCATACTCGCTCGAGAGAAAAGATTCGGCTGCCGGCGGCGGGCGGGGAGAGTGGGGAGGAACGGAGGGGAGATCTCTCTCTCCCTCTTTCCTCCTCCCCCCCCCCCCCCCCCGCTCCCCCTGCTCACTGCCGCAACTCACCTGTCACCCGCGCCGGCAGCCGAACCTTTTCTCTCGAGCGGGCAGGTACTTGCTAAGGGCAATGCTTGCTCGAGTAATTGCCCTTAGCAAGTATGCTCGCTCATCACTATTCCTGTGCTTTTATGCAGGAACGATCATCGCTGAGTGAATGAAGGCAAAGGGGGCCAGAGATTGTTTTGGTCTGCCCCCCTCCATTCACAATAAACAGGCAGTCGTTTATAAGTGAATGACTGCCTGTTTACATGACTGGTCCGTCGTTCAGTTTTCTGCATGCGGAAACAGAACAAGAAGTGAATGAATTCTCATTCATTGTTCAGTCGGGGCGTGCACTGACACTGAGCGATAATCGTTTAGATTCCCACTGGATGCAGGATTCTGGGTAATTTATTGACCCGTGTAAAAGGGCCCTAAAGCCGGTTTCACACGGGCAATAAAATTACACGGTTTTCACGCGATGCGAGAGTGCGTGAAAACGCGGAATTATGAAGCCCATGCTTTTCACATTAGTGATGTTTTCACTCCTGCGATGTTGCGTGAAAAACAATCGCAGCATGCTCTATCTTACTGCGTTATGCACTTTTCTCTCGCCCATGTTTCCCTATGCAGCCTCCGTTTTATTGCATCAGAATGCACGAACATGCGATTTTCGTGCAATGCAGTTTTAACATTAGAAAGGCCTATTGTCTTTCTCGCGAAAAAATCGCAAGCGGCAGCAACGTTTTAGCAAGAAAAAGCAGCGCTGGCGCTTAGACATCTCATGAGCAAAATTGACGTAATTTTCTCGCGGCGATATCGCGATCGCCCCTGTGTGAAGCTACCCTGAGAGACATGAACGGTACAGCTGTGTGTGATTAGTTACATTGTGTTTGTAAGTAATCGTGACTTAGATACAATCAGACCACATTCGTTAGTAATCAAAGTCCAGGGAACTCCACAGCGTTGACTTACGCTTTTCTGTCAGCCGTATTTTTCTGTATCCCTTGAGCTGTGAAATAGCATTCCAGTCACATAAACGATAAAAGGAATTATCAGCAGATAACAAGTAGAAGATTGCTATAAATTCAGGGTACAATACATTCCCAGCTGGCAGGCGGCGCCGAGCGTTCGCCGTGATCCCTCTGGAGTGAATCTTCTTACAAGTCAAGCCTGCAAATCGCGACATTCTTCACAAAGGAACAATGAACAGCTCCTCGCAATCTTCTTCGCTGCATAAGAGCCGCGCTGAAAACCGATATTAAGTATCAGCGCTCATCTTATAATCAGGAGCAGATACATCAGCCGCAGCGCGGACGCCAATCCCCGGCGACTCTTATTAAAGAGGATCTGTCATCTCTCCTGACATGTCTGTTTTACTCAATACTCGTATCCTTCATGAAATAATGATCCGGACCGTCTCTCCTAAGGCCGCTCTCACACCCACCATAGTTAAAACGCCACGTTTCAATAGCTACGTTTCAACACGTTTTACGAATGGTGTTTTCAAGCGTATTCAAAAGCGATTGACCGCATTCTTAACGCATTCCATCATGACAATGCACGGTGAGGTGCGTTAAAAAGGGCTAAAATGCACTGAAATCAATGGAGGCATTTTACAGCGTTTTGCTCGCTGTTTGAAACGCCGCCATAAACGCCGTAAAAAGCGTTGTGCGTGAGAGCGGTCTTGGAACTCTGCCTTGTGCTGTTCCTCTGTTATTCCTCCTGGTTGTGTTTGAATTAGGCCGCTTTCACACGGCCAAGAATCTCGTGTGAGATTTGTGCATTGCTAGAATATTAAAACTTAATCCAATGCGTAGAACCACTGCAGAGGCGGGGGGAGGGGGGGAGCCCAGTCTAAGGGTGCTTTTACACGGAACGATCTATCAGACAATGGATGCCCAACAGTCTGTCCCAGCGATGATTGTTGCTGTGCACAGGAATGAGTATCACTGACTGAGTGTGTAGTGACCCGAAGGGTCCTACAGGGTAGGCAGAGGGTTAATAGGGTCTTTGCTGTGAGCCCTTAGGCCGGGTTCACACAGGACGGAATTTCTGTGCAGCAAATCCGCCCGCGGCTCCTAATCCCGGGATTAGCCAGTCATGTGGACGGGATTTTGCAAAAATCTCGTCCACATGGGGCGGCCAATCCGCCACAGCAAAGCTGCGCTGAGTCGGCGCTGCAGCACGGAATTGACGGCCGCAGCATGTCAAATTTTTTTTTTTCCGTTGCGGCCTCTCTCCTCTCTATGGGCAAACTGATGCAGGTTTTAAAGCAGTGCTTATCCCGTGGAAATCTTGTGGTTTTTCGGTGCAGCCAAACCACGAGATTTCCGTGCAGTGCAACCCAGCCTTAGAGGGACATAGGAGGAACCCTTCAGGGGAAAAGACACTGCCTTATCCTGCATAACAGGTTGAAAGTGTTCTGCCTAGCAGCAGCATGCCTGTTGATTGGCTGCTGGCAGCCAATCATCTGATTGATTCGGGGAAGGATCTAAGGGAGTGGAGAGAACTGGCCATGTGACAAAGGGGGGAGGAGTGGAGAAAAGCCTGCAAAAGCGCTAGGGTATGGTAGAGGAAGTGAGTCAGCAGAGAGGAAGAGAAGAGAGGACTGCAGCTGGAGAGCAAAAGCCGTGCAGGAGTCGGAGAGGGGCGGAAGCGGAGGTCTTTTCAATCTGGCCAGAGGGAACCTAATTCAGAGCGGACCCCGCGGGAGCTGGACGGAAGTCGGCCATCACAACTGTGAGTTGAACTTGTCCCTACACAGTCAGGAGTCAGTGTGTCCACAGGAGAGCCTGCACATTTCCCCTCATTCCTCATTCAATCGCTTAACTCAGCCTGGCCATTCACCTCACTCTTTAGAAGAGGGTCAAGTAACTCCATGTATAGCATTGCATCTGCTGGAGAATTTATTGTTTGCTGCAAGAGAAGTGTTAGTCTTGAATTCTGCCTCTCAAGTTCGAGTAAACTGTGAGCCTTCGGTTTACTGAAACTTCCATGGACTCGTCTCTTCATTTCCTCACCATAACGCATTCATCAAAAGGCACTGGCGTCACCACGAACTTACACTAATTACTAATTGCTCCCGCCAAGAATCCTATTGCAATACTACCTGCCACACGAGCCACCATTTCAGGCAGAGTAGTCCCCACCGTGAGAAGGTCAGAGTTAGCGCACCCACTCGAGCTACACCTGCCAACGCAAATGGAGGCGGAGCACCCAGGGATCGTTAACAGTAAACAGGCAGTCGTTCATAAGTGAACAGCTGTCTGTTTATATAGAACACATATACATGCAGAAACTGAATGACAAACGAGAAATGAATGACTTCTCATTCGTTGTTCAGTCGCTGCATGCATTCACACTGAGCTAATCGTTCAGATTCTTGCTGGATCGCAGGAATATTCATTCTGTGTAAAAGCACCTTTGTGGGAAAGATTAGAAGGTGACATGGAAAACTACATCACCCATAAACAGCGCCACCCAGAGGAGGATGAATAGTGAAACACCATCCAGCTATACACTAACTACAACCTTCATTAGTCAGTACCCCTTCTCCCAAAATGTAAAATCACAAAGGGTGCATGATGAGTGGTAGTGTAACCCAAAGGGTTTAAGCTGCCTCTGCAGTCACAGCTGCACCCCTCAAGTGGTGCAGTGTCTCCAAAAATAGTCAAAGCCTGAAGAAGAGTGTACTGTCCAACATTAGGTGTGCAGCCAAAGGAACTGCTGCGTCACGTAGAAAGAAGAGTGCAGTGTCAACCGGCAGGTCTGCTGCACCATGTAGAAGGAAGAGTGCAGTGTCAACCGGCAGGTCTGCTGCACCGTGTAGAAGGAAGAGTGCAGTGTCAACTGGCAGGTCTGCTGCACCGTGTAGAAGGAAGAGTGCAGTGTCAACCGGCAGGTCTGCTGTACCGTGTAGGAGGAAGAGTGCAGTGTCAACCGGCAGGTCTGCTGCACTGTGTAGAAGGAAGAGTGCAAGCTGCAGGCCTGGAGGAAGTGCTTGGCCACCCGGGAGATCAAGCCCAGATGTACAGCAGTGAGAGACTGTATTTGGCTGTGCAGCAGCCGCTCAGCAGACCGATTCCTGACATCCTCCTTGGACCCCTTTGCGACGACAAGTTATTTCCATCCACAGGATCCACTTTCACTGGATGTTTTCTTCAATCACACTATTCTCAGTATACTCTCTACATCGCTGTATGAGAACCCCACACGGTTGGCAGTGACATCCCGGCCCTGCTAGTCTAGCCTCGATAACCGGCCTCGTTGGATGTCGCTCAGATCGCTGGATTTTTCAATCTAATGTGGATTCACACTAAAACTGATCCACGGAAAACTTGTCACGTGATTTTTTTTTGCAGTCCGGGGTCACGGGGAGAATTTTCATACAGGGAAGCGCCAATCATGAAAGAGCCGGAAGCTCTAAGGGGCCATTCGTGTATGTCTTGAAATGGAATCTATCGTCAGAAAATTACCTGTAGTCTGATTTAATTTAATGTTGAACGGTTTTTCTAGTACTTTAATATGGAAGCCGACACTCCAGCTGTTTATCCAACATCCATATCCTCAAACCAACGCAACGATGTTAGATTTATGACAAGGCACGTTGTCTTGTGGGAAGTATGGCCGACCATTCCCAGAGTATTGCCACATTGTCAGCAACACATTAGTGTCTAGAATGACAAGGGACACCTCTGTGGTCATGGTTCTTATCACTACAACCAACAGACTGAGACCATGCCAAGTAAGACATCCCCAGACCATAACGGAACCTCCGCCGTACTTAACTGTTGGCACAGCACGTTAAACCAAAAGCCGTTCCCCAGGATTCTCCACACCCAGGTACATCCATCTGATGTCAAGATGGAGTAGTGTGATTCGCCATTCCATAGAATGTACTTCCATTGCTCAACTGTCCAATGATGATGACGCTCCTTCCACCATTGTAGATGGGCCGATGCATTGCGTTTTGGTTGATGGACGGCTTGTGTGCAGCGACATAACCCGTATACCCAATGGCGTGAAATTCCCATCATCCACTATTGTTGACCCCTCTAAGGTTGTGTATCTTATGGTTTAGGACACGTGACATGCTAATAAGATGCGATTCATTCTACTAATGGGGTCCACACACTTTTAGTCGGATAGTGTATATATAAATTGCTACATTGTATTCAGTCAGCCTGTTTCTATATTTATATTTGAAGAAATTGTACTTGAAATTACTAAAACGTGCGGCCTCTGCAGCGGCATCCTTCATTATCCGAGGCATGTCTTCGAGACAATGCATACGATGCCCTGCTGGGTAGGAATGATTGCTGTGTGTAAGAACTTTAGCCTGGCTTTATCCAAGTAATGAGACGTCTTGTGTCTTGGTACCCGGCCTGCAGAGTCTCAATTAACCACTTACTCTCTCAAAAGACGGAGGTAAGCCAATAATAATCTGATTTCCAATTTCAGAGGCCTGTGGAGTAAAGCTCTTACCCAGAAGCCAGTCACCTGGGGAGTAATGATGTACTTTTTCCCTGCAGAGTCGTAATTAGCCTTTCCTTGGAACATGTGGGGAATGATAACCTCGTTCCTTGGCAGATTGTCACTTCGCAGGAAAAAGCATTCTCCGGCAGCAAGGAAATGTCACCATGAGGAATGGTTACTCCAGTGGGATCTGACAGAAAAGTAGGGTCACACCACTAACGTTCCTATCACAAGCATCTAGATGAAGTTAGGGAATAACAAAAGCAAAAAACAATGGGTCACAAACTACGTTGCATAGGTCTATGCTGCATAGTGAACATGCCCACTTTCAATATCGCTTACTGGGAATTTAAATGGATTGTCCAGGATGTGTGTAAGGGAGGTGAGCGGTGCCCCACTTCTCTTAGATGCAGCGGCTTACAGCTGCTCAGGCATGCAGCCGATTTTTGTGGAATTAGGCCCCGCCTCCTCCAGTCTGATACCTTTCTGGAAAAGGGAGTGGGGAGAGAGTGTACTGGGCTACTGTAGCACTTACCAGGGCTTGTTTAAGGCCCCAACCCCCTCACCAGACCTGTAGCAGGAAAGGGGTTAATCATACAGGAAATCGCTGCTTAAGAGAAGAAGCTGTTTCATTACACAGGACTAAGGACTATATCTGAACTACTTGAGAGGACAAAGGGGTACAGCGAGCGTATGGAACAGTGTGGCACAAAAAAAAAATCAGGATGCTGAATTTCAGGAGCATCAGACCATGAGTAGGATGGTCTAAAACAAAAACCAATCAGCGTACACAAGGTGAGAAACTTGATTAGTAAGCAGGCCTGCTAGGAGGGATAAGGCTCTGCATGCATAGAGATTGCGAGTTACGGAGAGGAGCCTAGACTGACTAATTAATGGGTTCTGGAATTGTGATACAATGTGAACGTTAAATTGTGTAATTACTACTATGCTATGCAATGCTATTTATAAGGATGCAATGAGTCACCGGGGACAGTAAGCATATTGTGCAAGTGTGATGAAGCCTGGGAGAGACCTGCAAGAATTGTGATGGTTGACGTCTAAGACGTCAGGTGTCTCAGAAGCGAAGACACGGCCCCTATGGGGTAAAAGGAAATTGGTATGGGCAAAAATTTGTAGTAACGGCCAATGGCCAGTAGATGTTCTCCAGGTGACTTGTTGCGGCCCAGCCGAAGACAATTGTTCTATTGTTGAACGTTATAACTTCCTATCAAGCAACGTTCAAATATCACGTACTCTCCAATGGAGGGAAAAACCTATTTCAAATTCTTTTAAGTAAAGTTCTGTTTTGCAAAAAAAGGTGTGCTGCCTCTGCCTCCATTCTGTCATCACCACACCAAAGTACCATCCACCTGTAACAAGGGAAAAGGGTCCATTGCTTTACAAGAACAGCACCACTCATGTCCATGACCTGTGATTGGTATTGCAGTTCAAACGAAAACACATTCAATTTTTCGTAGATGTGGATCCACTTTGCCACATACTGCTTTCACTTCCGAGTGGGATTTGGTCTTCACTGTGGTGTCCCCAAGCTGTTACTCGTAAAGATAATTCCCGTTGTGTGGCTGCTGACGCTGCACTGGGCTGAGGCATGGTACCCGATGGTGTGAACAGATACATATCCAGAGGACTCGCTAGGGTGAGGGCTGACAGCACAGATGTAATACTGAGATCTAGACAGATGGTTAGGACAGGAGTCAGGTAATAATGAGGTCCGGAATACAAATCCAATGATCGAAGCAACTTCTAATGAGGCCTGGTCATTGGTGCTAGGCTAGCTAACCTTTTGGGATTTTCTTGAGTAATGGTGTGGAGAGAACGGTATGAGCAAGAAAAAATAATGAGGAAAAGGGGATACTGTGAATGTAAGCAACTCACTACTGAAAGGGATCAGAGGAGGATGTCAAGAATCATAATGATGAACAAATCTAGTGGTCTCCAGAAGGAAAGCCTCCTCTACCAGGTCTGCCCATTGACTGGATGCAGAGGAGACCACAGGGCTGTCTAGATTATAAAGCAAAAGCATCGCCAATATTGGGAACCCTCAGACATTGGTTCTGTCACAGGCATTGCCGGGAACGGTGCATTATGGGTTGGTGGCGGGACAAAAGAACAGCATCTTTTCTTGCTGCCACAAAAAACTTTAATAAAACGTAACTCCAAGTGCAGAATAGAAAGCAAAATTTTTTACTCTTTTTTTTCTTCCGGAGGCTGGAGCTATAAAGGGTTGGGGAATAGAAGCAGCACAATATCCAGTTATTCCACCAGTGGACAGTCAAACCAGTAACTCAGGCTAGGACATTCATTCTTTTGGCTCAGCACACTTTGGCAATGCTCCCTGCGGACACACACGCCCGTAGGGCACGTTAGTAGTCATCTAGACCAAACCTCTTTTCTGTATCCATGCCAGTGCATTGCTGCCACTCCGGCACTCCCGTGTCCTCTCCCCCACAGGCACCTGGAGGCACATCACTAAAACAGAACATTACAAGCTAGTGCAAACAGGTAAGTCCCTGGGACTCCATTACACAGTCAAGCAGAATACAATGATGGTGCTCCTACTAAAGTTTCCATGGTATACAACTCTTGGGCTCCTGCTAATGTGTCCGAACCCACAACTCGCCATTCCTTAGTGCAGATGGGCTATAACAGTAGATGACCAGTTCCAGAACCATTCCTAAGAGAAAGAAAAGGTGAGACTCCAGTGGGCAAAAGAGCATAAAAACTGGACCACTGAGCAGTGAAAATATCTCCTGGTCAGATGAATCAAGATTTCTGTGCTGATGGCAGGTCAGAATTTGGCACAAGCAGCATGCATCGATGAACCCTTTCAGTCAGTTGGCCAGGACGTGTCAGTATCTCTGTCTAAACTGCTTCAACTACAAGAAGCTTCCTAGCCCACATGGGCCGATATTCCTGCAGAATAATTTCATCACCTAGTGGAATCTACAGGGGGTGGACAAAAATATTGAAACAGCATATGAAATGCCTTAAATTACCTGGAATTATAAATCCTATTTCAATAAGACATGTAGAGAGTAGAGACTGATTTTAAGTGGAGGTGATATGACACAGATGCTGCCGGGCTAAAGTGAACATCTGCCCAGGCAACAAGGTTCATTTGTCAGGGATTTGAGCCCCTCAGGTGCTGTTACCAGCTGACTCCCAAAACCAGCCAGAGCAGGGCAAGAGGCGAAGTAAACACAAATTTGGCAGGAAAACTCTCAGCCAAGCAGAGGTTAAAAGGGCAGCTCAGTGCTTAGGATTAAAATCCCATGCATTCCATACAGTGTTTCCATATTTTAGGCCACCCCATGTACATCAGGATGAATTGCTGCGGTTCCAAAGGTGGTCCAACGTAATTCCATGTAATTACAAGACAATCAACACTAAACCAATTGTGACAAAGAAGTAACTTATCACCTGGCTCATCTGAAACATAAGTTCAGTTATCAATAAAGTCTTTCACATGACTTTCATAGGCTGAGAAGTTTTGTTGTGTCTAACAATTTGGGGACTCTCTCCAGGAGATGTTTAGAGTATTACCAGATGACCAAATCAAATGTGAATCTGCCCTGGTGATAAGTTACCTTTAAGAACAAAATCAATATCTACATAAGGAACGGGGGGGGGGGGGGGGTCTTTTTGTTATCTCCATTCCGGGTCCCCATTTCTATTCTGATTTTTACTTTGAAAAAAGAACAGAAAGTTCGGCATTTCTCCTGCGGGAGATCATTTTAATGTTATTGCGGAAGAGAAATTTTTAAGATGCCGGCTTAGAGCCCTTAGGGATGAATAAAAAATGTGATTTGTAACCTTTTCACTCTCTTGATAAGAAGTAAACATCCCTTTCATGATAATTATATGCAAGGCGAGAAGAAATTGTAAAAATAAAGGCACTTCTCCAGGCTTCAGAAAGGCAAATACAAAAGCAAAAGAAATATGGATCAAGCTGTGCGGTCGTGATGGGATGGACCCATGAGATTAAAGAGGTATTCCGGTCTTTCACTATTGATCACCTACCCACAGGATAGGTTATCAATAGTTGACCAGCGGGGTTCTGCCGCTCAGGATCCCCAATTATTAGCTGATCCTCTGGCCCGCTGTCAGTGGTCAGGGCCAGAAGTGTAATAGATGGCTTCACTCCCACTGAAATCAATGAAAGTGATGCCTCCTATTACATTTCCGGACAGCAATGAGGAGCTGGAAGTTTAATAGAAGGTATCGCTTCCATTGATTTCAGTGGGAGTTAAGTTGTCTATTACACTTTCGGCTCTGACCACCAATGACGACGTTCGGGACCGCTGCACTAACAGCTGGCTAGACGATCAGCTGATTAGCGGGGATCCTGAATGGTGGACCCCCACCAATTAACTATTGATGACCTATCCAGAGGATTGGTCATCAATAGTAAGAGCCCAGAATACCCATTTAACGAAGATATAGGTTAATCCATCTACTGCCAATGACAGGGTCTTATGGAACTGAAAATCTGGCCCACCTACTGGTTTGGTGCAAACAGCAATGGGGAAAAGGAGGGTCTACTGCCCAATTATACCTGCTTTCTTCCCATTCCTTAGATTAGTTCTCCCTATATTATGTGCTTCCCATGAAGAATGGGATAAATGTGATCTCAAAACCCAAATATATATTGATGTCAGAGGGAGTCAATGGATCAGCTATTTCCATAGCTTTCACAAAATTTGCTGGACCACCTCTCCTATGTGTAGTTGCAATATGGGTTCAGGTGAGGTCCAGGTCCCAGAGCAGAAAAAAACTATCAATAAAAAATCCTGCACTCCAGGGATACTTAAAGATTATATAAGGCACAATGTCAGAGAATGGATGTAGAACAACACTTACTCTGAAGGAGGAGCGGGGGTACGCGTGGCAGAAGCCCCCTCCTGGAAGTGTCAGCTCCACAAGATGGATTACAGATCCTTGCAGTCAGGATGCAGTTAAAAGTAATCTTTTATTCATGGAGATAAACTGCAATAACATAACATACGAATATTGCTGTTCATCATCATGAATAAAGGACTACTTTTAACTGCATCCTGACTGCAAGGATCTGTAATACATCTTGCGGAGCTGACACTTCCAGGAGGGGGCTTCTGCTACGCGTACCCCCGCTCCTCCTTCAGAGTAAGTGTTGTTCTACATCCATTCTCTGACATTGTGCCTGATATAATCTTTAAGTATCCCTGGAGCACAGGACTTTTTATTGATAGTTTGTTCTGCTGTTTCATCTGGGGGAGTTCTTCTTGTTAGAAACCCCCCAGTGTCTCTACAGCTCTCCCCATGGATGATAGGATGGGATTTGCCTGGCATATGATTATTTAAGAAAACTGCTACCATCAACTGTTACCTCTGCATTGAGTCACAGAGGGGAGCACCGGTTGGGCATCCATCTTACCAGAACCTTGAGGCGCTTTCTATTTTTTTGTATTGTTTAGAGGTGGGATGGAGACACCCACTGAATTTCTTACTCACGGGTCTCCACCAACCTTAAAAGGGATGTGCCAAATTTAACACCCCAATCCACATGATAAGGGATGTGTCTGATCGGTAGAGGCCTGTCCTCTAGGACTCACTAGAAAGAGGGTCCTGTGTATCCCTGAATGATTGCAGCAGAGGTTGAGCACGTGTCACGTCTTACCGATGCTGGATTGGAGCTGCAGGTGTAGTGGCCGAGCCGGTCACTGGAGAGTAGTTAGAATAGCTGGGAGTCGTTATGGGGAAGTCACGGTATGTGGTACAAATGGATGAGATGGAAATGTGGTCAATGGAAGCCAAAGGTCGGCAGCAGTAGGTATCGGTATGCTCGTAGAGGAGCTGGCAGAAGAGAAGCTTGCTCAAGGTGGTGGAACACAATAATCACGCACTAGAGGGGCAGGGCTAGGCTTATTTAAGAAATCCTAATTAGTAGCAGGGCAGAGCCAGAACAGGGAGATGGGAAGTGGATTTAGCAGAAGCAAAGAAACATATAACAAGGCTGGGTTTCAGTAAGGAACTGTCCAAACCCTGGATAGCCTAGCGGAGAGAGCTGCGGACTGGAGCACAAGAGGTTGAGCCCTGACAGTAGCCCTCATCTTTGTGGATGGCCTCTGGACATCCCAGGTGCTGATTTCCTTAGGTATCTCCTTTGAGCCTCAGAGCATGCACATTTTTCTCTGGCTTCCAAGAGTTCTCCTCTGGCCCATACCCTTGCCACTTTACAAAGTACTGTATTTTACCTCTCTGAAGTCTGGAGTCTACAATCTTTTCTACCATGAACTCAGCCAGGAATAAAGACGGGATGTGTACCGTAGTTGAAATAGTTGAGCTTAGCTTATATAGGAAATCCTAATTAGTAGCAGAGCGGAACCAAAACAGCGAGACAGGAAGTGGATTTAGCAGGAGCAAGGAAATATAGAACAAGGTTGGGTTTCAGCAAGGAACTGTCCAAATCCTGCCACTAGCCTAGCGGAACACAAGAGGTTGTGGGTTCGAGCCCTGATAGCAAGTGCACTGCCGCTGCATTCATTTCAGTGGGACTACCGGAGATCGGTGAGCACTTGTACTCAGCTCTGGCAGTTCCATTGAAATGAATAGGGCTGCAACTCTCATGCTTGACCACTGCTCATTTCATTCATAGATAGATGGACCAGTAGGGGGTCTCAGAGGTAGGACCACACCAATCAGGCACTGTGGCTAGGTGTTAAACTTGGCATAACTCCTTTAATGTTACCCTACAGCCTTATCTCTAAGGCCTCCTTCACACGGGCAACAAAGTCACGCAATTTTGTAGCATTGCTACAAATCGCATGTATGAGAAGCCCATGATTTCCTATGGGTTCCTTCACACATGCGATGTTTTGTAGCATGCTACAAAACGACACAAAAACCTCACGGGTCCAGCGATATGCCCGCGACTTGTGAGATTTTGTAGCCATGTATCCCTAT
The DNA here is from genome assembly GCF_035609145.1 of Eleutherodactylus coqui. Lineage (NCBI taxonomy): Eukaryota > Metazoa > Chordata > Amphibia > Anura > Eleutherodactylidae > Eleutherodactylus > Eleutherodactylus coqui. Next base: position 22,317,405 of record NC_089849.1, on the reverse strand, counting down.
GGAGCCTTCCTCTCTGCTGCATCGCACGAAAATGTGGCTCCTGTCAAAGCTATAATCTAAGCCCTGGCTGCAGGAGAAAAAACAAAAAAACACACACATACATCCCCTCTCCCGTGCTGTCAGCCCGGCCGCATCTTCTCCCCGGGTGCCCGGCACTGAGCATCCTCTTCTCTTCTGGCCGTCAGCCAATCACAGCCAGCACTCGATGGATGGCTGTGATTGGCTAAGCGTCAGCCAATCACAGCCAGCGCTTCCAGGAGGCGGGGATTTTTGAATCCCCGGCCAGAAGAGAAGAAGATGATCAGTGCCGGGGAGAAGATGTGGCCGGGCTGACAGCGCAGGAGAGGTGATGTATGTGTATTTTTTTCCTACTTAAGCTATGGCTTATTTTCGGGAAAGGGCTTATATTTCAAGCCTCCCCTGAAAATCCTTGCATATGGTGCTACAAAGTCGCGCAACTTTGTAGCACCCCATGCGACTTTATAGCGCTACAGAATCGCGGTATTGCTGCGAGAAGACGCAGCAATATCGCACGGACCAGCGATGCGATATCGCTGTGATTTTCTAGCGCCAATGCCGTGTCGCGTGTGTGAAGGAGGCCTAAATCAAATACCACAGGTGTGATTAGATGTCACACCTCTAAATCAAATACCACAGGTGTGATTATGGATAATCATTCTGACAATAAGCTAAGCTGATAACAGGGTGTCTCACTGCAGGCGCACCCAGCAATCAGATGTAATTTGTATGGAAACCCAACAGCAAGTGTTCAATTTTTCTGCAGCACCAGGAAAATGGGGCATTACACAGTTCTCATTGAAACCAATGAGAATGGAAGTGCAAGGTCCTCTAGTAGTTTGAAAGGTAAGAAATGTCGTAACAGAAGTGTCATGGCCTCCAGGAGACATTTACTAAGCGACTTAGTTAAAGGGCTTTTCCAGGCAAATCCTATTGATGACTTATACTTAGGATAGGTCATCAATAGTTAATGCTGGGGACCCACCACTCGTGATCCCCCGCAATTAGCTGATCCTCCAGCCTACTGTCAGTGCAGCAAGGCCTGACATTGGTCAAGTCTAGCTGTGTATTAGAAGGCTTCACTCCCATTGAAATCAGTGGGAGAGCTTCCTCCTATTGCACTGCAATAGGAAGCTTCAGGTACCATTCATTTCATTGAGAATGAATCCCTCTATGATGCTTCCATCCTCCGACTGTGATGATGATGTCTGAGCCAACTGCATTGGCAGTTGGCCAGACAGTCAGCTAATCGCCAGGGATTCCAAGCAGTGAATCCCCAGCAATTAATTATTGATGACCTATCTTGAGAAACAGATGATCAATAGGATTTGCCCCAAAAAAACGCTTTAAGGCTGCATTCCCACGAACGTATATCGGCTCGGTTTTCACGCCGAGCCGATATTCGTCATCCTCATGTGCAGCGCAGGGGGGGGGGGATGGAAGAGCCAGGAGCAGGAACTGAGCTCCCGCCCTCTCTGCCTCCTCTCCGCCCCTCTGCACTATTTGCAATGGGGAGAGGCGGAACGGGGGTGGGGCTAATTCGTGGAACTTAGCCCCACCTCCTTTCATTGCAAATAGTGCAGAGGGGCGTAGAGGAGGCAGAGAGGGGGCGGGAGCTCAGTTCCTGCTCCTGGCTCTTCCATCCTCCCCCCCCCCCTGCACATGAGGACGACGTATATCAGCTTGGTGTGAAAACCGAGCCGATATACGTTCGTGTGAATGCAGCCTAAGACAGCTTCTGGTTTGATGGATTGGCCTTGCCTGTTTCTTTCTTTACATGAGTCGTCAAAGATTTACCTAGACTTCTAGACTTCTCTCTTGGACACCAGTTTAACTGTTGAGAATGCTTAATCAAAAGATAAGACCTAGAGATGCTGCTTACCATCCCCATATCTCCATCAGATCTGAGATACAACAACTGTGCAATCAGTATAGCTCCCTTAAGTCCTTTATACCATATGACCTTAAATAAACCCATCCTACAGGGGCTCTTCCATTCTTGACTTCTTGGTCATCTATTTAAACCAATCTTTCCCACTGGTATTTGGCACAGACGTTTGCAGTTCGTCTGACTCGGCTTCTTTCCCGTTTTCTTTTTTCATATATTTTTACATTATTCATAGAATGTAATTAACAGGAACATAAGCAACTTGTTAGATTTTCAATTTACTGTCTGGAACATCTGAATAGAAATAACGTTTTACATCATAAAAGATTTGTGAAAAGGTTTATTTTAGTTATTTGATTTTGCTTTAATGCTACTTTTCTCTAAGCAACAAAACTTTGTTCCTTTTCTTGACTATGGGGAGATACGGACATGACTCTGCTGGCCACTTATTATGTAACTACATAGGCCTTACCCTTTCTTTTTCCATGTCTGTTAATCTTATGTATTAGTCTGCTATAACAGATAGGATCTTTAACGCAGCAGATGTGGACCTACTGTCTCACTGACCGATTTGGCTTTGGGCTACTCCCAAGGGCTGCACTACGGAGGATGTGAGTGTCCCGTTTCAGTCAGCACATAGTTAGTTATTTGCCAGCATACCTTGTTTCTGTAGGCTCTGTCCAGACAGGGTTAACAGCTCCTGTGCTGCCTAGTTTAGGTTAATTACCCTGCTAGTGTCTGAGAGGGGTGCTGGTGATTGACATGTCTGTCTGCCAATCAGTTGCTCCCGCCTCCCTATAAGAGCCAGCTCTTGCTGCCTGAGAGTTGCCGATTATTCTCCAGTCATCCCTGAGCAGTCCTGCTGCTCAGACCTGCTGAGTGTCTGGCCTTGGTACCTTTTTCCATTCCCTGTGTGTTTGACTTCTGTCCTGCTCCTGTGGAGGTTACCTTGGCTCAATCCAGCTCTCCCTGGGTCCTGTGGTTTTCCTATCGTGTTGGTTATTCCATCTGCCTAGCCTGTCAGTACTAGTAAGTTGTCCTCTGCATTGGTACGGCGGTTCCTTCCTGTCCTGCCACTAAGCAGTGTAGGTTCAGTGTTGGTGGCCTGGACCTGTCCCCCTTTGGGACTACCTCCAGGAAGCGACATTGGCGTGGGTGAGAGTCAGGCAGTCCCGCGCCGTGCGTACCTGTGCACACTACTAGTACCGTAACAGTGAGGGTTGTAATGAGAAAGTTCAAATCTGGAAGTATAGGTTGTATTAAGGAAGCACTGTGTATAATCCCTGACTTGATGGTGAGGGTTGAAGGAGGGGGGGGGGGACAGTTTGATAACTTTATCTTTGAGAAGTCTTCTTCAGACTAAACAGGTTATTTGAAGGCCATTAACACCAATCCAGCAAAGTAGAACTTTCTGAACAACCAATGCCATACAAATCACATAAAACATGCAGATTTCTTATTGTAGTGTCTTAAGGTGTTGAGTTTGCATCTACAGGAAGCCGTAGAGTGGGATTATAAAATTAACTTCGACATTGGATTGTCTTTGGTACAAGAAAGGTGCCCATGAATTCAATAAAAATAGAATATTTCCTTAGCAACTAATATGAGTTTTCCCCATAGGCTCCTTATTGTGTCAGACCTGTAGATGCAGATTAACAACATTGTGCTCAGGCGTGAATTATAATGGGATTTAAAATTACAGTTTCTTTTGGATCTCATTATTATTTTGTGGATGTAATATTGTAATAAATTATTTTAGACTTTTTGTTTGTATTCTGAATACAAGAAACATATTAATCAACGACGCGTAAGAGATGCTCAAAACTTTCTTCCATAGAATACTAAACGTGCACCAAGTACCAGTCTGTACCCAATTTCTCCCTCCTTTAAAATGAATGTGCTACAGAAATCACCAAGATGGTGGAGCCTTTTGTACCTTAACCAATTTGGAGCTGACTAATAAGTGGGGTGAGGTCTAAGGGACTCTTCTGTTTTTTTCACCCTTACCTTCCCCATGAAGGTATGGACTTTCCCAGTTAGATCCACAGGTTATAGCCCTCCTCCCGAGAATAATCACCGTTTTGGCAAGGGAAGTTTTCAGACAGGGGACTGCTGATAAGGGCATGGCATGGGTCAAGATAGCCAAAGGACATGCCATGGCCATTGTTCAGGACAGCAGTACCCTCCTCTTGTGCTGGTCATTGGCATCCCCATCAGTTGTGCAGATGACACTGCATCATCCCTTTTGTCAGTGCCCAGATTTGTAGGGTGCACCCATGTGCTCAGCCTGTCTCTTACTCATTACAATCCTTACTTCCTCATTACAACCCACGTTTCCTCAAGAAACTTTTGCAAAAAGTTCAGGTCAGTCTGAATTAGTTCCAAACAAACCAGAAGTTCACCAAAACACCTAAAACTGGAGTATAACACTGCCTAAGGGCCGTAAAAGCCTTGTATAACACTGAGAGTTGTATTTGGGCCTTTTATGACTGTTATATATGAGTATTCAGAGCTAGTGCTGAAAGAACTGAACCAGTAGAACTCTGGTTCTGGTAGAACTTTGCAAGAAGCTCAGTTTGGGTGTCAGGATTCGAACCAGCGACCTCCTGTACTCCAAGCAGTAGCCCAACCTATTGAGCTGTCCAGCCTGCTGGATTGCTCCCCTGCATCCTGACTCCTTGTTCATTATACCTTGTCTCCTGTTCCTTGTTCCCTGTCTTCCTGTCTAGTTCTACCCCGTGTCTTATTTTTTTCCCCAATTAGCCCCCTATATAAACCCGTCCCTGTTCCCTGCTTTCTTGTGTTTATTGTACTCAGTGCCTCAGCCTGTAAACCTGCTCCTACCTTTACCTGCTCCCTACAAAAGATGATTTTTTTTCTGTGTACCAGACCTTGGCAATACCTCCTAACTACTCTTCAACCTGAACCTACTGTACTGCACCGCCATCTTGTGAACTAGACCTCTGCGATTCCAGTCCTGCGCCAGACACATGACATTGGGTTTGTGCTGAACTGAACTTTTATTAAAGTCCAACCCAAAACAGGGTTCTACTGGTTTGGTTCGATCAACACTAATTATACCCTTCACTTTCTCATCCCAACTATTACATCCTTCTTCCATCCCTCATTTTTTTTTTATACAACCCTCACTTTTTTTTACAAACCGTACTTCTTCATTACAGTCCTCACTTTCTCATCCCAGCCCTATTTCCTCATTGCAACCTTTAAGGCACCTTCACATGGGGCGATGATCTCCCAAGTTGTCACTAGAAACCACTAATTCAAGGGTCCCGTTTACATGCGGCTACCAACAGGGCAGTGAGCAAGAAATCGTCACTTGTCGGAGTTACTTGGTTTTTAGTGACCAATCGGCCGGTGTAAACAGGCAGTCGTTCATCTCAACCCCGTTACTTTATTTTCGATTTCCCCTTACCTTATAATGTAGCTTCCTGTAATAAGATAACTTACGCAAATTCTTATTATTTTTCGGATTCTGTCAGACTATCTTCAGTAAAATCATTTGCGGGGTCAAAAGTCCCTGAATTCCCTTTGAACACTGATGAGATTAATCGTTTGGGAAAATGATTGATTTTATAGGGAGAAATGTCTGCGAAAGCCTCTAATCCATTTAAAAGGATTGCCAATTAGGATGAGAAACGGCTTAAGATGATTAATAACACTCAGTATTCGGACAGCTGCCAAGTGCTGGAAGAAATGCTTTGGGCCGCGCCAGCTGCTTTGTCTATCTGAATTTGCCCATCAGTAGCTGTGGCATTCGGCACAGTTTTGCAGTGGAATTTGCCAAATGAAGGAATTCTACATCACATATCTGCATTATGAGGTTTAGACTGAAGAGTGAAATTGAGGATAATTATGATTATTGCGATCCAAAAACCTAAAGCGCCAAAAATGTCACCTGCTATTGGCTTACACTGGACAAAATGACTCTACATGTTTGACTTCACTTTTCGAAAAAAATCCAGATGGACTTCAGCTATTGAATTTTTAGGACTGTCTGGTTGGGTGGATATGTTAATTGGCTTGGCTATTGTAATAGATTATGACAATGGATATACACTAAACGGTCGCTATATTACAGACCCCCCATCCAGTAGCGTGTTGGACCCCCTTTGGCCTTTAGAAGCACAGCAATTCATCTTGGCGTCCATCCACAAATATTAGAGAACCAAGGGTGTGCCAAGAAAACCTTCCTCACCATTACTTTACCTTCAGCAGCCTTACAAGAAGAGGTCATCCATTCATGCTGCTTGCGCCAAATTCTCTCCATCAGCACGGTGCAACAGAAATCTTGATCCATCTGACCAGGGGATGTTTTTCCGCTGCTCAGTGGTACCATTTTTGTGCTCTTTTGCCCCCTGGAGTCTTGTCTTTCTGTTTCTCTTAGACACAATGGCGATGGAACCAATCATCTGCAGTTATAGCCCATTCGTGCTATGGAACAGCAAGTTGTGCATTCGGACACATTAGTTGGAGGACCAGTCTTGTACTCAGCTGTAATTTCCTTGACGGCTCTCAACCTGTTGATCAAAACGATTCCTGATATCCTCCTCTGACCCGTTTCAGCTATGAGTTGTTTCCATCCACAAGATCCCCTTTTTCTGGATGTTTTTCCTCGATCACACCATTCTCCATATATTCTCCACACCGTTACACCAGAAAACCTCACGCGGTTGGCAGTGAGACCCCGGCTAGTCTATTACTGAAGACCAGACCTTGTTAGAAGTCGCTCGGATCGCTGGATTTTCCCATCTAATGTGGATTCACACTGAAAATTATCCACAGAAAACTGATTTTATGCTGCACTCCGGGATCACAGGTCTAATTTCCCTATAGGGAAGCTCCAATTGTAAAAAGGACGGGGGCTTTAATACAGGGGCAATTCAGTGTATGTAAGTCATAGTAACAGAGATATAGCTATAGGGGATATATAAGGTTAGCAATCTCACTTAAGTCTTTGTGCCAAGGAGGTCGAAAGGCATGAAGTAGGACAGCAGTATTCTAGGCGGCACATGGTAGGTGGGTGCACTGCTACAGATGCTACCCTAAGATTCACGAGCTTTACATTACACCTCTGCATTGGAAAGAATATCTTCTATACAATAGACTTCCTTCATATGTTACACAGACTTCTTCTAGGTCTTACCTTCTCCAGCTACAGCAAGCATGGCAAGACACCAACCAGCTTCAGACTATTGTCAGTCTCACCATTCAGCGCAACAGGAACCAAGCGCTATTAGGCTCCATCTGGATTCATGTGTGGATGTTTTTCTATGGCAGGTGTAAAAGCACCCTAAAGCATTATACAGGGTGCTGTGGCAGAGGATAGCGAGCAGCGCTGGGCTGTTTCGCCGAAAACGCTGCTAGCTGCAGATTTTTAGGCAAATCGTCGGCCCCGGTCACGCGCTTTGCGGATGCGCAACCGTCATGCAATCCACAAATCACACGAAAAAACGCCCGTGTGACCGAGGCCTAAGGAAGCATAAGTTGTGGTAGTACAGCCTATGTGAAAGAATACTCAAAGGAGGCTCAAAGTGGATCAGTACCTAAATCTCCGTAGACGACAGTGGATGACTTCCTGGATGTTCTGCTCCTAACGTAGCAGAAAGAGGCTACTTCCAGTGCTTACTTTACTTCAATCATAGCAATGGCATCACGGGACTTTAAAAAATGCGGAAAGTGGATTTCTGCTTCTTGCATGCTACTCTTCAACTATGCATTTGGGTTTTACTCTCTAGATCCTACAGGGGCCACAACACAAAATTGAAGTCTGGAGTCTCCAGATGCCGATGCGCCATACCATCGTGCAGCACATCCACGCCTTCCTATTCAAGTACACTATTGTTTTTTGAATATAGGACACCAGTACTGAGATAGAGCGCCGGATCCGGCTTTTTTGACTACACCCTGTATAGTGTAGAAGTAAAACGGTACATGCGTCGCCTTGAAAACTAATATTGGTAGCAGAGCTTCATCTGTCCTCATAAATCCTATTTTCCTTTTTCTATCCCTTTCTGAACTTTTCCTGGGTCATAAATGTTCCTCCAGCCTTTTGAATGAAATGTGGAGATGGACGATGTAGAATTCACTAATGTGTACTAAACGTTGACCTGCTTGACACTGAACATAAGCCGTCTTTTCACGAGAATTTCCATGCTTGTCTCATATTCGTCTTTTAAGCTGATTAATTTTGAACGCCGACGTCACTCCCAGAGCGGAAACACAAAAACGTGACAGAGGAAATCATATTTTCTTTCCTCCTGTGTCCTTACAGGAGGTTTTTACTCCATGTTTGGGGGGGGGGGGGGTAATATGTTTTCTTATTGTTAAGAAAATTGTAGATCAATGTATCAGTTAATTATTCTATATTGCATTGTAGAGCATGATACTGGTATGAGTAGTTAAAGGGTTAAATATAACCCTTCTTTAGGCCTCCATGTCTTCTCAGGAAAGATGATAGTCTACTAGACCCCCCATGTATGCATATCTATAGACAGGAAGCTACACACTACAGGGGGTAGGTCTGTAAAGTATTACATGCATTCCTTTCTCCTGAATTCATAGTGGTCTCATTGTATGTAATAGATACACCCTAGAAGGTGTAACTTATGTTAATCATTTTTTATCTTAACCTATCATATATTCTATCTATCTTGAAGGTATATACGTTTTGCTATGATGTCATTTAGGCTATATATGCTTTGTCCACCTCAGAATAAAGAAGAAAATCACTTGATACCATATAAAGTTGGTTTGATTTGAATTTCTCCTGGGCCCAGACTTCTGCACGGGATCTGGGATCGTTTCTCTTTGATAACACATAAATTCTCCTTACATTTTTGGTCCTTCGAGCCGGAATCACTCACTGCAGAGGGAGAGGACAGCCTGGCTGTGAAAAGGTGGGTCTGAAGTACTCTCCGATCATTAAAAGACCTCCGTCTTGCTTAGACGTAATTAGAGGCCAGTCGGGCATCCTGTCTGAAACAGTGACGTTTTTCCGAACTAGCCGGAGAATTTGGAAGCCTCCCAGATAACGTGTAGTAAGTATAACAATGGTTGAATTTCTCTTCTCTCTTCTTCTTCTTCTTCTGTATACTTTAGTGTTAGTAGAATTTACAATGTGTATTGTAAATGAGAGGCAATCATAGACGAAGGGACAATAGCAGTAGTCTATGTGAAATGTGTAAGGTAAATGAGAAGTATAGACGAATGGGTTGCCAAAGGGGCAATAGCAGTAGTCTATGTGAGACCATAGCCATTGTGAGAAGGCTACAGGAAAGAATTAACTCCGTGCGACACGTAAAAAAGTGGTTAGATGACGTCATGGGACACAGGGGTGTCCAGGAACTTTACTTCTTATCTTTCTATTACTTTCTCTTTGATATTGTGTTATAGAGTAACTAAGAATATGAAGAGGGCGGCCGCCTACTAACATAATGTACTATTTGTATTGCTGTCTTATATTGCATGAAGCGAATGTGTGAGGAGGAGATGGTAGATCCCTTCTATAGTATAATCAGAAGGGAATAGGAGGTTATATAATGAGATACATGGTTACCCTGAGGATGAGATCGTTGCAGGATGTTTTGCAATATGCAAAACATGCAGAAGAATGTGATATGATGGTTCAAGAAAGTCAGAGAGGTTATTGGATAGCAAGAGGATGTGAAAGTAGAGACAGAGGAAGAAGCAGATGTGGGATGCAGCTCAGGGATTTAAATGTGTGTTGGAATTATGGAAAGTCTAGTGATTTTGCCTGAGACTGCCCTGAGAAACAATGTTCTCAGCCACCTTGGGGAAAAATGACTAGGAGGGGTGCATGTACAACACTTGGAGGGGTCGATGTACAACACTTGGAGGATCTCATGGCAATCTCCACTGCCTGAGATAGATCTCCAGGTGAATGGGCGGATGATTACTTTCCTGGTGGGCTCAGGAGCGACCAGGGCATTAATACATCCCAATATGTGGCCAATATAAAATGTAGTAATAGTCATATCCTGGTAAGAGGGGTTAATGGCCGGACCCACAGGGAATCCCTCTCTGAACCAGTTATAACAGACCTAGAGACAAATAAGCCTGTGAATGTCAGATTATATAGTCTTGAATATGTCCAGTAAATGTGTTGTGATGAGATATTATGATAAAATTAGGTATACCTTCACCAGAGTACCTCAGGGCTGCTGGGAACCTCCAACAATGTTCTCCCAGGCTATGTCAGCACACTTAGCCCAGTCCCAGCCTCTTAGAGGTAGTCAGCTACTACTATATGTTGGTAGCCAGCAGCAGACAGTGGAGAGAATTGTGGGGGGACACAGTCGCACTCTTGAGGTTTATTTATGAGCAAGGCCATAAAGTAAACAGGTAGAAACTCCAATATTGTCAGCAAACGGTTAAATATTTGGGGTATAACCTGTCAGATGAAGGTAGGCAAGCAATTCTGGAGGTCCCAAAACTATGAGCAAATGATGTCCTCTTTGGGAATGACAATGTTACGTGTGCTGCTGGGATTTGTTGTTCTATTGTGTTTCCAGCAGCACAGCACTCACAGGGTTAATGATTGAGCTGGCTGGGTGTGGTACTGTCTGCTAGCCAATCCCCTGGTCAGTCTATATGGCCCCTCAGGCGAGCAGTCATGAATGCTTGTCTGGTGAGGTTTGCAGTGTGATCAGGTTCATGTCCATTTGTACGTTTATATTCTGTCAGTTTTGTGTTAGCTTGCTGTGTGTCCTGCTATCTGTGTCCTGTCCTGTTGCAGCGTGCGGTGTGAACGGTGTCCGGTTCTGCTGGACTCCTGGTTAGTGTAGGGACTAGCAGTATAACCAGGAGCCGTGAAGTGGCCTGCTAGCTTTCAACATCTTGTACAACATGTCAACTAATACCTGGTATTTATATTCAGCTTCCAATCTGTTACTAGTCGTTGTATGTTGTATGCGGTGTATTCTGGGTCTGTCATGTGGCATGTGAATGCATCCTGTTCTGGTGTGTGGCTCCTAGGATCAGCTAGGGCCCAGATCCGAAGACCGCTGGGCTGCCCTTATTAGGGCAATGTCCCCGCTTAGGTAGGGCCACTGTCATCCTCCCTTGTAGCACAGGGTCAGTTGCCTGAAACCGGTGTGAGTCCCGTGTGACCCTGGTGATACCCGTGTGCGTCCCCTTTGGTCATGATCATGTGGGTTCCGTGCTTTGCCTGCCCACACGATCGTAACAGACAAACTTCTGCAGATCCTGGATCCCAAATTCTGCATCTCTGACAGGACTGGGGGCATCAACTTGACTGACGCTCCCTTAACTAATAACAAAAACTTACCCGGAGACTTCTTGTGTGTAAATGTGGGGTAGGCCACAGCTTTTATTAAATATTTAACCTCTACTATTTTTAATTTAATTATTTTAACTCCATAACCCTTCCCATGCTACAACCCGCTTAATTTAAACTAATTTTAGCTTTAACTATTCCACAGGACGTTTGTAAGCCCGCTTTCCTTGGGCTTGTAAACCCTCCTCTTCTCCAGCATGGAAAGTTCAAGGCCAACCACAGCTGTGACAACTTCCGAACGCATAAAGTCCTATAAAGTCTTTCCTCACCCATCTCACGGGCGGGTGGGTGGGCGTCTTGCTTGGCTCCGTCCTCTTTCCTCCACGCTTCTTCTCTTTACTGTTCTTCTTCCTGTCTTCTCCTTCCTCTTCCTTGCTTAGCTCCTCCCCCCATCTAGCTCGCTGATCCCCTAAGCCCCGCCCCCAGTCCCATGCAGCATCGTTATGCACTGTGCTGCATAAGACGCTTCTTACCAGACTCTGGTGGGCACATCAGTCTGGGGGGCTGCTGAACTACAGCAAGCCCTTTGTGCTAACTGTTGACTCAGGAGAAGGATATATCACCTCTGTGTTAACTCAAGAACACGGTGGGAAGCAGACTAGATCCAGTGGCCGAGCGCTCCCACCCTGTGTACAAGTGGTAGTCAGACCTTCTGCCACTATAGTGCTGTCCCCCCACACACTGAGTACCGTACGCAGTTAGTTATACTCATATCTTAGTCCTCCTAGACATCCCCCTGCAGGGCACTACTGCTCACAGCCACACCTGACAACCTAGGGATGTGCTACGCTCCATCCATCCACCTTACTGCCTATTTCTTCAGACGTTCCTCCATACAACTGTCTAGGAGAGATGGCACATAAGGTGTTATCCAGACCAGATCTGCAGGATGTATCTCTTGTAGATGCTGAATACACTCTTGTAGATGGGTTGTACATCTCCGTTAAAAAAAAAATAAAAAAAGCTATCTTACCTAAATTGTTCTTCAGATGTGCAGCAGTTTTGAGCCATGGCCTGTGTCATGTCTCAACAGGGGGGATGGTAGCACTCATATGGACAGTATTCACAGCCTAGGGGTTTACAAACTACTTAAAAAAATTTTTTTGTCTTGTATTATTTGTGCTAAACAATGCAGAAGGGAGTATAAGACCAGGAGGGGGCGCCGTCCTACACATGGGGGATGCTGGGAGAGCTCTGAGTGTAACTTCTATAGAAGGAGTGACGAGCGCCATACTGGTAGATCTGCTCCCTGACCTACTGACTGCAATCCCTGCTAGCCATCATGAACCGCTCCTGCAGTCACACAGTTTCTGCCGTCACACGGCTAAATGTCTGACCATTGTCTATGTGTATAGCATCTCTCACTCTCCACCCCGCCATACTGTGCACATCTCCACCCCGCCATACTGTGCACATCTCCACCCCGCCATACTGTGCACATCTCCAGCCCTTTACCTCCTGTACCCCCCATTACCTGTAGTATGTAAGCTCGTTGGAGCAGGACCCTCACCCCTATTGTTTCCATCAGCTGATTACTATGTAACCGCGGTTCTGTAATGTTTGTACTTCTGTCTTTCTGTATCCCCCCTGTCCATGTAAGCGCTGCGGGATATGTTGGCGCTATACACAAAGATTATTATAGATGTGTGTCAGATGAGGGACTTGTTGGCATTGCACACAAAGGGGTAAGGTGTGGCTAGATGCTTGCCTGGCTTGATCGTACTCCTAGTCAGGCCAGGTCCCTGGCGGCCATCTTAGTACTAGTCATGGCCTGCGGCCATTTTAGTACCTGCTGTAATACCTTCGGCCGCCGCCCAGACGCCATCTTGGCTCCTTACATCCCATAGCTGTACCTTCTACCTGGCATCCCAATGCTTGCACTTGTAGTACACAACACCAGTGATTAGTGCCTTCTCTGAATTGCATAGGAATAGTCAGCAGCCTCCATCACTGTCCTCTGTGTGTTGATGATATGTTGTCTACCTGAGGTATGTGCTATAAGATGGGGTCAGTATGATACTGTGGGATATTTAGTCGTAGCAGAGGAATATGTAAGGTCTCCTTCAGATAAGTGTCAGAGGGGACAGGTTGCTATGGGTGACGGTAGTGAGGGGACAGGTTGCTATGGGTGACAGTGTTGCTGACAAGGACCAGGGATAGTAGGCAGCAGGACAGAAGGGATGATTACATGATGCAGACAGTCCTGGGATCACACAGTGAAGGAATGAAGGTTTACAGTAGTATTAGATGAAGATGACAATGGCCTGAGTGCTGCTCTGTGTGCTGGGGTCAGCTCACAAATGGTTAAATCGTCTGTTACATGGGAATGCTTCTTTCACCCTCACCCCCACCTTTTAGCTTTAGAGTTCAGTGAGAAAAAGGGAGGGGGGGAGTGTGACTGACTCTAGCCATGCTCTGCTTGCTTGATATGAATAGACCTGTAATGAAGATGATCAGGAATGAAGTTTAGTATAAACCTGTGTGAACAGGGAACGTCCATTCTTGCTGTTATTTGTGTACATGTCAGTTCTGTGATTGGTTTGCAGTGATTTTGATTGTTAAATGGTGTTTTCAATGTGATAATGTCATGTAAGATATAATAATAATAATGAAGTTGTTGATAATGTGAGAGCTGAGTGTCCCTATTACGGGAAGGATAGCACAAGGATGCTGCAGTTATCTGTAGGAGTCCAGACACAGCTAAAGCTCTGTTTATCTTACTCCATCACCTCTCCCTGATAAGAGAAATTCCTGAGGGGGGTTGTTAAGGTTGGAGGATCAAGCGACTGCAGATGATTGGAGTAGTAGTAGTTGTGTGAATCTTAATGTTATGCAGTAAATATTGTGTATAGAGAATTATATGTTATTAATAATAATAATAATTATATGAGATGGGAAGACTTGACCCCACGATAGATAAAGGTTAATGACAAGTCCTCACGCTGTGATGAACGTAAAATGTGTGATTAAGCTTCTTAACTGTACCTACCCCCCACAGATAAGTGATCCATGTTATACATTGAGTTTGCTGCTTCCACCTGTGGGCGGGGACCAAATACCTGCTGTTGCCTCTGATCCTGGGGTTATACTTGCTTCGCGCTACCTGGTAATGGGACCAAGGCAGACTACGGGAGACTGCCTGAGGGATGCTGTGCGGAGAGGAGAACCGTAAGGGCACGCTGTCTCTGGGATATGGCCTGAGCTGCAGAGAGCACGCACAGACGTGTGGTGGTTGTGTGGTGACTGGGCCTAGAACAGGTGCCAGGTACAGCCCCTAACGGGATTGTGCTTGGTACAACTGATAATGCCTATATACCTCATGACCTCCGAGGGCAACAGCAAGGGCCGTGTCTGGAGAACTAGGAACACCTCTCCCAAAGGTTCCTCTGACCCATCGGGGTCCCAAGGGGGGTACCGGACGAGTATGGGACGAGAAATCGGATGGCTGCAGGGGGTTTGAGTCTCTTCTTGCATGGTGGGTAACAGTGAATAAAGATGTAGACCGGATTAATTACACATACTATAACCAACAGAGATTTGTTAATTATACAAGAGATGCAATCAGGGGCCTAGAGGAACAACTAGGACCTACCTTACACTTATTGCATGGCAAAATAGAATGGCTCTTGTTATGTTACTAGCAGAGTTTGTAAAATGATTGGAGGATATTGTTGTACTATCATTCCTAATAACACAGCACCTGATGGTAGTGTTACTCGAGCACTGGAAGGGTTAAATGCATAATAAAATGAACTAGCTGATAACTCTGGAATAGACGATCCATTCAGGGACTGGTTGGAAAACTTGTTCGGACACTGGTCACAAGTCATATACTCCACATTAGTCTCTATGTCAGTATTTGCCTCCATTCTAGTACTCTGCGGTTGTTGTTGTATTCCATGTATTCGAGGACTGTTACAAAACCTTATTAACACTTCCATCACCAAAACTATGTTCCAAAATATACAAGATGACAAAGAACAAGATCACTTACTGGGTCAGGTGACCACCTCTGTATGACAAGTGATGGGTAAAAGTTGTATGAAGGAAGCGCCATTTTACTTTGATGATTTTGAAGTGTGACATTTTGATTCCAGTGTGTCCTGATTGTACCGGAGGATTGCTGTAATAACTGATGGACACTTTGATAAGTAAGATTTTATATCATGATGGACAATCATTTATATATGAAGAAAGAAGCATCAATTGGATAATAAATCAAGGCCAAGCTTCTCTTGGAGGCGGGCCTAATTGTGGGTACAATTGATGGAATGACTTTTATATATATATATCAATGCAATGCTTTTATATGAAATAATTATATACTTAGTCTTGAAGTGTGAACCCAGGCATCCTGGTAATAAAGCTTCGGGCCGTAGCCAGGGGGTCTGTGGTAGAGTCATTATATATGTGTATTTACTATTATACTGTGTTGATGTATTGATCTAAAGTGGGGAATGTTAAGAAAATTGTAGATCAATGTATCAGTTAATTATTCTATATTGCATTGTAGAGCATGATACTGGTATGAGTAGTTAAAGGGTTAAATATAACCCTTCTTTAGGCCTCCATGTCTTCTCAGGAAAGATGATAGTCTACTAGACCCCCCATGTATGCATATCTATAGACAGGAAGCTACACACTACAGGGGGTAGGTCTGTAAAGTATTACATGCATTCCTTTCTCCTGAATTCATAGTGGTCTCATTGTATGTAATAGATACACCCTAGAAGGTGTAACTTATGTTAATCATTTTTTATCTTAACCTATCATATATTCTATCCATCTTGAAGGTATATACGTTTTGCTATGATGTCATTTAGGCTATATATGCTTTGTCCACCTCAGAATAAAGAAGAAAATCACTTGATACCATATAAAGTTGGTTTGATTTGAATTTCTCCTGGGCCCAGACTTCTGCACGGGATCTGGGATCGTTTCTCTTTGATAACACATAAATTCTCCTTACACTTATGTACAAAGAATTGATGTTTTTGAAATTCCGATGTCATAGTGCCCCACTAGAGGATGCAATAAGGTTCCTAGTGTCGTGGTACGGCGGGTGCGGCAGTGTTAGCAGCTTCCTCTTCCCTGCCGTTTTACTGCACTAGTTTATAATGTTGTACTTGGTGTATGAGCCTGGCGCGAGTCCTTTTAAGAGAGGAGGAGCGGTGTTGTTGGCGTCAGAAGGGAAGCCATAGGGCCATATTGGCAGAGTGAGTCGGACTCGCTAATAGTCCAAACACGTTGATGGATTCTCCTACCGGGAGTCAGTTCCGCGATCTTTATGAGGGACTGGAACATATAATATTGCATTGGTCACGGTGAACAGACCTGGAATGTTGGTATCTGGATTATAGTTGAAGCCCTTCTGAAGCACTTTCACCTGGATTGGTGCCAACCAGGGGCGTAGCTACAGGGGATACAGAGGTAGTAGTTGCTACTGGGCCCTAAAGTCTTAGGAGGCCCAAAGCCCCTTTATTATATAAGAAAGTACCAATATTATAAATGGCACATGGATGGTTGAGGGGTCATGTTACAGATTTTCCAATGGGCCTTCCAACATTTAGCCTCAGCATAATCTTCTAAGATTTTAGCAATGTCCTTGGCTGCTAGTGTTGCATCGATGGGCTTCTTAGGAGACCCAACGCTGCAGAGGGAAGTTGTAGAAGGGCCCCCATGCTCAACTTTTGCCTCCAGGGCCCTAAGCCTTTAGCTATACCTCTGGTGCCAACAGCCACCACTCCTTTCTCTCTACTGCCTGAAAGACTTTAGCTCACTGGAACGCCTGTTCTGAAATCAACCGTTATTCTGGCCAGTGGGGTGAGCTCGGCCATTACAAAGACTTCTAATATCACTGGACCAAAAAGGTACCAGTCATAGCACCGAAGTGCCATCTTTGCTACACGCCTGTGTCTGGCTGGCCACATCATACAGACTGTGTAACAGCTGAATATTCTTGTTGAAATGTTTTTTTATCACTTTGCTGTGCCCAGGAAACTACTGGAGAATTGCGAATAAAGTTGTATTTGTTCTTGCAAGCATGGAATCTGAGTCTTGAAAACTTACAACAGATCCAGAGTACTGAATCTTAGAGGCTGGCGCTTGGGGCAGGCCTTCTCCTCTACTAGTGTGCGGCCATTGTTGAGGTCGCCCACTGATGACCCAGTCTGGTCCCCATGCTCCTGTTGCTGCCTCATTAGGGCCCATTTTACCATTGCAGGGCCCAGCACCCCACAGGGCCGTGCTCTCTTGGTGCCGGAAACAAAGCAAAAGCTCCAAATAGACCTACCACTGGCCACTACATTGCAAGTGAAGATGTTTCTGATTTCAGCTTGATACTCGATTTTGACTCTTGCCTGAATTCCCAGTTTTCCCAAGCTTTGCCTGTCCCAGATGGACAGATCCATCTCTAAAAGGGGTTAAAGGATGAAGATCAAAGACCTCTTAGAGCAGCTCTCAGGAATAGAGAGGAATGGACTTTTGAAGAATTTGTTGGGTTTGACAAATTTCAGTCTGAATTAATTAGAAGTGAGCCTTCACCTATAATAATGATGATCCCGGCCAAACTACAACAGTAGGGCCTCTTTTTCTATGGCTCAGTAGTTAGTTCTGCTGCCTTACAGTGTTGGGATCCTAGGTTCAAATCTGACAACATCCATGTGAAGTTTGTATGTTCTCCCTGTGTTTCATAATAATCACTGTTATCCTTGGCTAACCACTGAGCCACCATTATTCTTCCTTCTACTCCTCCATCCTTCTTTCTCCCAAACTTCTAATGATTCATCAGATCAGGCCACCTTCTTCCATTCTTCATAGAACATACAAACTCCATGCAAATGTTGTCAGATCTGAACCTAGGACCCTAGCACCGCAAGACAACAGTGCTAACCACTGAGCCACCACTAGCACTGGAACAAACCGCCAGAGCTTCAGGTTCAACCTAAAACAGGGCTCAACTAGTTCATTTCGCTCAACGCTACTCAAGAGCAACCCAAAGTCAAACCAATTGGTGACACAGTGGGTCCTGACAATCTGTAACTTCCTCGAATTGAATTGAAATCCAAGGCTAAATGCTGTGATGTAAATGCCGGGCACGGTATCAGCACACATCTCTTTAATGCCTCTAATTTCCATTTCATGTCAGATAAATAGCGGAGATACGTTCTAATTATCTGCTGCTTTTTAGTTATTTGTTGTATCACGCTGGGCGCCAGTTACAGATTATTAACATCCCTTTTATATTTCTCCATTCCCAAACATCACTGGCACAAGAAAAAAAATGCGGCCAGCGATGCGTTTGCATTAATTAGTAGTTATAGATTTAGATTTTCACGTTTTGTTTTTCAAGTACCTCTAATTATATTCGGCCTAAACTTCCCATTCACTAAAACATACAACATCCTCAGTGACACATCAAACTACATTGGAACTAATGGTGGAAGATAACGGCTTGTTGAGTATTTGTATGACTCACGGAAAAACTAGGTCAGGACTTCATGACAACATCATCGTGTCTACATAGCGTTCCGTCCAACCTGCAATGAACGGGGACAGGGGAAAAGTTTTTTTTTACCTAGTTTAACTTTTAACCATGTCCAATCCCCACTTCCTCCAACATACAGTCCCATGGTAAATCATCACTGCCCTACTCTTCAGCTTCTCCAACCTAGAGTCCCATGCGAAACATCACTTCCCTGCTCTTCCATCCTCTCTCTCTCTTTGATGATGATGATTATCAGTTTACTCACATCCGACTCTTGGTCACCCCATAAATCAATGTTCTCCACGCATTTCGGTCTTTCATGGCTTCTTTCAATTTACTTGTATACAATTCCTTCTGGAGTAGGTTACCAGGCACCTAGTGCAACCTCAAAACATCCCTACTACACCCAAAACATTGGTTCTACTTTCCCCATGTAAAATATGCACCACTAGTACAAGAAGAGCAAGGAACCAAGAAAACCTTAAGGTGAGGACTAAGGGGCCGGGCGGGACATGTGGTAGACTTCCTGGGGAAGTGGGAAAGCCCCTGAAATCTGGGACAGCTCCTGAATCTAGGATCCTGGTTTGTGGCCTTACCATGCAGAAATGAGTCTTTGTGATCTTGAAGGGAGGCCTCGGGTAGCGCCATTGGGAGTCACCATAGCTGGTTAAACAACGGGTTTATTAACAATAAGCAATAATGCAGTAACTTCTAACTTTGTAACCATATGTCAGCATAACATTGAAGTCCAAAAAGCGGTGTAATTGGTTAACAATACCTAATATCGAGTCTACTGAACAGTCTTTAGGCCTATCAGCACTAGATACCTCCAGCAGCTCTGTGCCCAGCCAATCACTAATCAATTTCTCTCCAGCCCACCAGTATGGGTTCAGTGTCATTGAGGGCAGGAGGCAGAGTGCCACTTGGCTCTGAATTCACTATTCAGAACTCCTTTCCTTGTTCTCCAGAGGAAAACTGCCTGAAAGACAATTGGAGCTGCTATGCCTAGGGTTGCCACCCGTCTGGTAACTCACTGGCCTGGCCGGCAATCAAGTTCAAAGACTGATGTTGTTATGTCACCCATATTAACCCTTTACAATCTCATTTACCTGCCACCCGCATACTCCCTAGTTCTTATTTATTTTGGGTGGGAAAGCGCATTGTGGATTTCTTGGAATTACTCAACAGAAACGCATAAAAATGAACTTCCATGATGGGTTTATTAGCAATTTTTTGAAAATTAATAATTTTGTCTGAGATTGCATAGCTCCGAAGTCAGAGCTGTGTCCTGCATACTGTAACATACATATGTACAACAGCCTCCAACGTTGGAGCGCTATCCTGTATACTGTTAAGAGACATGTGTGGGACCTCGCTTGACATCGGAACTTTGCAAGGAAATCTTAATGTCGGACGAAGTCTGACACTGAGTTGGAAAGGGTTCATGAGAGCGGGCAGCAACCCAGCACCATCCACTATGTCACCCACTCTGTCTAGCTTCCATCCGACCGCTGCTGTTATAAACAGACACTGAGACCCCTAACCTCTCCTCCCAGCATTTATGTCCTGTATGCACCGCAGACGCCAGGAGGAAAGGTCAGGGGTCACAGCCTCTGATTACAAGAGCAGCGGATGGATGGGAGCTAGACAGAGTGAGTGACATACTGGATTGCGCTGGGTTGCTCCCTGGCTGCAGGTACAGGGTGGATAAGACACAAGGAAGAGACGCTATTACTAATGGGAGGCACTATTGGGTGCACTATTACTATTGTGGCCATTACAGGGGGCACTATTATTATTGCGGCCATTACTGGGGACATTATTACTACTGGGGGCACTGTAAAGGTTGGGGCCACTACTGGAGGCAGTACTACTACTAGGGCCACTACTGGAGGTAATATTACTATTGAGGCCACTACTGGGGACACTGTTACTATTTAGGCCACTTCTGGGGACACTGTTACTATTAGGGTCACGTCTAGGTGCACTATTACTACTGCAGGCACTGTTACTATTGGGGTTACTTCTGGTGGCATTATTACTAATGGGGGCACTGTTACTATTGGGGGGCACAATTAATAGTTGCAGCCACTAAAATAACACAGGTAAAACCACATATTGTGATAAGCCACTCCCCCAGCCACACATCTTTTGGCTCTGACACACAAACCAGGAAAGAGTCTCTTCTTCCTCTGTCCACCACACTTCTTGTTCCTTCAGCTCAGCTCTTTTCCTCCATTGCCTCTTAAGGAGACAGAACAGTAATAATTTGTATCCCCTTTACAATTCTACTGTAGTCCAAAAAGGAAGCTTGTGCTGCCTACAAAGTACGCACTTTTCTGGACCAATCAGCTAAAAGGTTCCATGACTTTTTAAAAGAGGTGTTGTGGAGTATGTACAGTGATAGCTGTCGAACCCAGTCAAGAATGATCTGATAATTTGCATAGAGTATATTGCTCTTTTTAAACTTTGGGGCACTGGCGTAACTAGAGGATGCAGGGGATGTGGTTGTACCCAGACCCAGGAGCCTTTGGGGGTCCATAAGGCCTCTCTTCTCCATATTGGGAGCCCAGTACTATGAATAAAGCATTATAGTTGGGGGCCCTGTTACAGTTTTTGCATTGGGGCCCAGGAGCTTCAAGTTACGCCTCTGTGTTAAGGGGTTAAGAGAAGTTGGGGTGCCCCAAGATAAACTTCTGCACCCGGGCCCATGAGGCTTTAGCTACGCCCCTGCTTTCGGGCATTGTAATTTAAGATCATAAAAATAAGCAAAGAAAATGTCATCAGTCATTAAAACTTTTTTTCCAGCAGTTTTTCACCTCTGGGATCCCTACCAATCGGGAGAACAAGAGCCAGTATCCCTTTCTCCTGCCGCCCTCCCAGTGAGGAGGAGCTTGATTGGAACTGCGGTTTAGCATGCATGGTGCAGCTCCAATTATTTCGATGGGGCTGTCAAAAATATCCAAGCACTTGTACTGGGCGATCTCTGGCATTCCCATTGAAAATTAAGAATTAAAAGGACTATATTACCAATTTAGTTTTTTTATTAATTAAAACCAGATAGAGAAACATATTACATTTTTCTAATCCGTTTTTATTTTATGATTGTAGAATCTTTTATTCTGTTATCTATATGGGCGAACATCTTGCCCAAGCTGGATTTAACAGTATTTAGAGCATTTTCTAATGACACATTCCTTTTAAGACATTAAGGACCAAGCACTGTAAATTTACAGCACATGGTCCTGGGCTATAATCCTGTCCGGCAGTAAGAATACAGAGCAGAATTAAAGCTCCTGCTCCTGCAATGTAGCAGGAGCAGATCAGGTCCCTGTGTGTCAGTGATAGCTGAGGACCCGGAGGAGAAGGCAGAAGCAGTTTTTAACCACGCCTGCCATCTCTCTTGCAGTCTATATATGGTCAACCCCCGATCACGTGACCCAGATCAGCTTTGTTAGTGACTATTGTCACACTAGGGGCATGTTTTCACCTGGAACTGGGGCTCCTATGAATGCTCCAATTTACAGTGTAGGGCAAGTTGAAATATCTTATATTATGGTCACTATTTCCCAGGTGCCCTCCAACCTGCACCCCTGTTATTTTGTCAGGTCTGTTGGTTAGTATAAGGTCCAAAATGTCCGTCCTCCTAGTTGAGTCCTGTACAAGTTAAGTAAGGTAATTATCTTTAGTTATCGACAGAAACTTGTTAGTTTTATGAGATCCGGCTTCCCAGTTCATATCCGGATAGTTAAAGTCCCCCATAATAATTACCTCATTGTGATTTGCTGCTTCATCTATTTGCTGTAGTAACAGATTTTCAGTAGCTTCTGTTATATTTGGTGGCCTATAGAAAACCCCAATGAGGATTTTATTGTTTTCCTCCCAGGACAGCAGAGATCAGAGCTAAATGCCAACCATCCAAACTCGACAGAAGAGTCTACAACGCTAGCAGGAGCATCAAGGATTATGGTACGTCATTATGGAACATCGTCTAATCAGGATTATCGTGAGGTCCGTCTCCATGGAACAATGAAATGTTAATTAGTGAACAAAAAGAACAACCCTGTAAATGCTAAGGAAGAAGCCTAGAAAGGTTGGTTCAAGAATTATTTCCATTCTTTCAGTAAAAACTCATAGACTTTTACATCTAAGCTCTTGTTTGATGAGGTTTCCATTAATATATTGTACTGGTTGGAAATGGAGAGCGAGGGGGAGCAAAAAGGAAACACCTAATGATATTCTCACTTAAGTCTCCTTCAAGGAATTGATCACCCAGGACAAATATAGTGGGCAAATTGTTGGGAGTTCAGTTTTTGAAATCTCCACAATCACCAATAATCACTGATGGAAGGAGCCATTGATTCCACGTTTCCCAGCAAGGACACTTCAAGGAGAAATGCAGAATTACAAGGTGTCAGTTGATGTTACCGTGTAACCCTGTAAACAGGGGTGTATGCACCATAGAATCAGACCATTGGGCCCCAGCTCTGATTGCACCATTCATTTTTCTACTGAGTAGTCAAAACATATGCAGGATCTTTCTCCAAGGAGGTGGAGAATTAGTCAAAAAGTCATTATAAAGGGCCATGGAGAAGGAAACAAATACCAGGCTCTCCAGTCCTGGGTGGCAAAACTGGATACCATAAGGGGAGGCCCATTTAAGTTTTTGTTATGGGCCCCCATCAATTCTATGTATGCCACTACCTGTAAAATATGTTTGTGCTAAGAACTCCAAGTCAAGACCAGGTCATTGTAGTGGGGGACTTTATGTTGCTTGTTGAGAGAGCAACCCCTTATACCTATTATTTTGTCAGTGGATAATCTCATATGGGTAACCAGAGTCATATATGGGTTGGTAGAAGCCTCAATCTAACATTTGAGACCCAACTCTCTATTGTAGCCTCATATAGGAGTAATGACCATGCATGAGGATGAACCCCTGCAGCAAAGCTATGGGAGATATGGAAACAGTCTAGTCAACAACTATAAAAGAAAGAGCCCCCATCATGTGTGACCATCCCTCCACCTCCTCACGGCAGGGTAAGGGTCCATTCACACCTGGATTAGGCTTTCCTGCACAATCTCGCTCCACTCGGTTTCTGTTATTTTACCTAAGCAAATAACCCAATCATTGGCAATATTTGTCCTGCCAAAATAACCTTATGGAAAGGAAAGCTTCATTTTTTTACGTTGTAATTAATGAGAGACGGAACTGCAGTCTCCTCCAATCAAATACCTATTTCAAGGGGAATCTGTCAGCTTGAACACAATATCCAAACTACAGGCAGCGTGTTGTAGAGCAGGAGGAGCTGAGCAGACTGATATATAGTTTTATGGGAAAATATTCAGTAGACCTTGATTTATTAATTTATATCTCAGCACATTCTGAGTTGGACAGTCCAGTGGGTGGTCTTATCAGTGATTGACAGCCTTCCCTGACAGCTGTCAGTCACTTCTAAGACCGCCCATTGGACCTTTCAGCTGAAAAGAGGCGGAGATATAAATGACTAAAATACAAGTTCTACTGAATATTTCCCTATAAAACTATGTATCAGTCTTCTCAGCTCCTCCTGCTCTATGACATGACGCCTGCAGTTTTGACAGCAAGTTCAGGCTGACTAATACCCTTTAAAAACATGCATTGACCTGCTATCCCCATAGAACCGTCCTTGTCTTCATTTAGATACAATTCCATCAATGGCACCCAGCATCTTGAAGAAGTAGAGTCCTTTTTGTTCCCGACCTGCAGGGTTGGACACAGCTGTTGGAGTGTCAACCACGGAAAATATCAAGGCTTTTTATGCAATATATATCCATTAAGTGACTGCTGGTTGGGAGCAATAAGGAGGTCTGCGGACCTGGTGGCATTGCGTGCTGCATTGGAAAGCACTCATTAAGACAAAAGCCATTGGATTTTAATTACCCTCTAAGCATCTGACTAACCCTGAAATATTGTGTCGCCTTCAGGAAGCAGAGAACAGATTGTGAATTTCCAGTTGTGTTTGAATATTCAATGACGATGGAAAAATGAAGTTATGTTATGATTTTCCCTGCAGCTGACGGCAGCATATGTGAGGAAGGCAAACAATAACTCCATATGGCATCTGTAAGATTTTTAATGGCATTTAATCTCAATAATCCCTTTCTATACGCCCTACTAGGACATAAGGATGTCATCGGGAAGATGCCCGGAACCGCGAGACAAAAGACAGCTAATCTGACTTTGTTGTACATTAGCTCTCACTTTGGTGTGCCAGATCTATCCATTTAAATAGTGCAATGTAGTACTTAATTTCACCAGTAGTGGTCGCTATGGGAGAACTAAACAGCCAATGGCAACTTCCCCGTAGAAAGAACGCACTCCCACCAAAGAGCACTTCAACCACAAAATGTCTTGACAAGATAGTACGCCTAGCAAACAATATCAATGCCAGACAACACTCCTTTTAAAATAAGTCTTCCCCTGAGAAAACCCCAACTAGTAAACACCCCAATGAGAGAACCTCCTAGCCAAAGAATAACCCAACAGAGAGCAACTGCTCCAAAGAAGTTCCTTGCCAAAGAACACTAGAAAACATCTGTAGGGTAGTGGAGGAGCTCATCGCTCCTCAACTGAAGAATGAGCAGCCCCAGCCTTTAAAATGGAAAGTGACTGCCTTATCTAGTGATGCAGCTAAGGCATCACTAGTGTCATTAGCAAGCAGGCAGGGGAATGATAGAAAAGCAGCAGTGCCATTTTTTAAGACGTGTGGCATATGCCGCATGTCAGGAACTCACTCTCCTGCTAGGGGTTGAGCACAAAGGAACCAGGGCTCAATGTGCTTCAGACCCCCTTGCACATTGTAAGGAGGGGGACAGAAGTAGATCAGGCCTAAGGCCTCATGTCCACGGGCAAAAGATGATTTTAAATCCACAGCGGATCACCCGCACGTGGATCCGCATCCCATAGGGATGCAATGACCACCCACGGGTAGATAAATACCCGCGGATGGTCAATAAAAGTAATTTTAAAAAAATCTGGAGCATGAAAAAAATGGACATGCTCCATTTTCGTGCGGGTCTCCCGTGGGGACAGCTCCTGGGAGACCTAAAATCAGAATATACTCACCTGCTCCAGATCTTCCCTTCTTCGCGGCTTCATCTTCTCTCCGTCGCGGCCGGATCTTTTTTCTTTAGGCTGGCGCATGCGTGCGGCACGCAAACGGTGTGCCGTGCACATCCGCCGGGCCGAAGAAAGAAGATCCGGACGCGACAGAGAGAAGATGAAGCCGCGAAGAAGGGAAGATCCGGAGCGTGCAGAGAGGTGAGTAATTGCTATTTTCAGCCCTCATGTCTGCGGGGCAGGATGGACCCGCTACGGATTCTCCATGGAGAATCCGTAGCGGGCCTGATTTTCCCCGTGGACATGAGGCCTAAGGCAGGGACTAGAAGTCCAGGGTCCCTATGTAAAGACCTGCTATTACAGGTGAAGGGCAAAGTGTGGCTGAGTTGACCAGTGGGTTCCACCTGTGCAGCAGCCACTGCACAGGTCAAGGTAAGGTGGACCCAAGCAAGATGACATCCTCGACCAAATCCAATAAGTAGAGAACCTGCCCTTGGAAGAAGTGAAAGACTCCTTCCCTGCAGTGACCAGATCAGTGAAAGATGTAAATGGGTGAAATATGGCAGCTTGGGCGGTGGCTCAGTAGAACATGTGGTGAAGCCGATCTATATAAGACACAGCCTCAGTCTGGTGGGCATGGCACTAATGACCCCTAGGGTGTTTCAGCTCATCGATGAGGTCTCCAGAGTAGAGGTCTCCAGTCTAGAGAAGTGCGTGCCTGGGAGAAGGAAAGCCACTTGTGCTTTGGAGAGTAGTTGACCAGAAGTAAAGACATGTAAAAACCACCATCATAGCGCGGCACTCTTAAGACCGTATTCTTGTGGGTGATAAGCCAGTGTGTTAGAGTCTATATGCTAGACCCGTTCTGGTTGTTTGCAACGATAACATATGTTATGCCCTCCTATGGAGAAAAAGAATATATGTAGATGTAAAGAACGAAAAAATTTTGTTTTGCTGCAACTTTATTGTCTCCACCTGCTTACTGCCACGCCATTAAACCGCCACATCACTATATTCTATACCCTACCAGAAACATCCCCACCTGGAAACACCCCACAAGAGAGAATCATTAAAAACCAAAGTTCCTCTAATAACACAGAAACAATCTTTAGAAATGGAGACAAAACATTTTGGGTGACGTAGAATAACCTGAGATTTTACCGGCAGAGAACGGTTAGAATATAGTTAGCAATTTGTGCCTGAAACTGTGAACACCTTCTGTGATTAGAAGACAATAAAAAAGGTCTAGAACAGGTGGGGAACAAATGCTGTGAAACCACACCGTCTAAAATCACCAAAAAAGATCTCACAACTTTTAATCAAAAGTGAGAAGAAGCGAGAACAGCTAATCCTACGAATGTCCTTGCATCTCTCATCCAATATTAAATCGCTAATGAACGAGCAGAAGCTGCCACGGGATATCACGGGAGGTCAAATGTTTTCAACATTGCAACACTAATTGATCATTTGGTTGCTCTGAGTCATTCTGTATTCAGACGCTGTTTTTTTTGGAGAGAAGTGTTAAATTCCGTGAGGACAAATGTTCTTTAAACTAAAAAGGGTTGCATCCCCACCTAAAATGATGTTTGCCTAGGGAAGTCCTGGCGTAGCAGATACTACATTTTTTATGCATATTTGCCTTGATGAAGTTTATATTTCAAGGGTATTTATCGAAAATGTTAGCATATTAAATGGCGCCAGTCTGCCGCAGTGACCCCACGCAGGGGGATTGAAGGGCACGTAGTGAGGAGAATACATAGTGGATATAAAAATGAATCATTTACGATTTATTTCCTCCTTCAATGTGACCCGTTATCTGGACAATTCCATTGAAAAACAAACTGAAGTCTTTTAGGGATGTATTTGTGTGCATCCCTGCGCATGTAAAATATACGCACGCAGAGAATAGGGCCCTTTGATGTCAATGGGTTCGTTCTCATTAACGATTTTTGCACGCACATTTAGTGAGCACGCAAAAAAATATATACTGTTCTACGCTTCTAAAGTATTACTCAGCAAAGGCTCCCGTAGATTCGGGCAGGGGTGTTTTGCATGCGCATGTGAACATGCCCTGTGTACGCAAAAAATACAGCACTATGCGTCGAAATGTTCGCAAAGCTACCTTGTTCACTACGCAAATGCCATGTGCTGAGGCGTGCGCAATTGTGCATACGGACATCTGAAAAGGCCCTTAAGGTGGAAAAATAACGAAACCAAAATAACAGGGTTGCATCTAATAGAAAGAAGCCTACAGGCTTTTTCGTGCACCACACTTTGACCCCTCTGCGTGACCTTTGGTGGATGCTTTTGGTGTCATTAAATTTGTGAGATCCCCACCACCAATGTAAAATCATAAAGTTGGAGTTTGATACATTGAGTGACCTGGCAGGCAAGGTCTAAGTTTCTATGTTAAGTCTAGCGGCGCGGGTGTGTTTCACCCAACTGCACCGCTAGGGAGAGTTAGGGCTCCTTTACACCGGTGAGGGCGATACCGGGCTGTGAATCATCAGTTTAGGTGTCTATCAGCATGGCACATCTGGACTTGGTAGTCTTCGCCAAGTCAAGCTATATGCACTGTAACTTCAATACTTCCCAGGAAGCTTAGACTGGAAGCTTACACAGTTGATAGTGACACGAAATCCGCAAAGAGCACCTTAGTTGTTTCCTTAGTTCCTCCACAGGTGAAAGATGGATATAGTAATTCAGGTTTGGCTCACAGATGAATGAAATCCATGATTCCCAAATTTTGTCAAATTAACCGACCTTATCAGGGCGTATGGCAATCAGTTTGTCATAGAGCAGTATTCTTGTATATGGGAAATCTATGGATCAAAGAGAAGATGTGAATGGTGCCACTGCTGCGAAATACAAATATGGGCCACCATGGTGATGTATTGTAATAGTTTTAAAGAAGCGTTGTGAATGCCTCGAGGCTCATCACCTAAAATCAAGACAAATGGGTTTAGTCCAATGGCACTCCCTGTTGCGGGGGCAAAGAGATGGGACACCTGCCTCCAAAGTGCTTGTACTATGAGACAGAATCATCAAATGTGGAGATGAGCACCCACATCATTACAACCCCTAAAACAGAAGTTTGAGACATTGGGAAATAAAGCAAGTGCTCGAACGGGTACTAGGTAAGCATGTGGATGACATTCAGAGAGATCTCAGTCAGCTAGGCTTGCCAGCTATTCCTACTTAAAGGGGTTTTCCAAGCAGTGCCTGCTGTCAGTGCTGGGATACACGGGGATGGGAGTGGAAGCCGCTGCTCCGATCCCTATGTAGTAGCTCATAATTATAACCACAGCTCTCGTTGAAATCAATGGGAGCTGCTCCTGTAATTGCAGGCAGGGCTCACATTGCTTTCATTGAGAGCTGCAATTACAAGCGCCAGCCACTGCACAGGGATCAGAGCAGCGGTTTTTGCTCCGACCCCGGTGTGTCACGCCATTGACAGGGGACACCGCCTGGAAAACCCCTTTAAAGTTTCACAGCAGTGGTGCCAGCATTCTTAAGTTAATGTGGCGTTCAGATTGGCCTCCCATTGCAGCATATAATGGAGTTTAGCGTTCCGCAGTGTACCATTCAGGATGCTATAGAAATGTGAGAGAATATCTGGGGAAATAGGACAGGATTTACAAATAGCTTCCATATGACTTGGCTCTGTTTCCACCAATGGAGTCATCAGAGAGGAACAGAAATGAAAGATGAGGTCTTTTCTCCCCCATCCTCTGGAGGAAGCTTATTGTGATTATTCAGATAGGATAAGGGGGTCAGTTTTTCATGTAGCAAAAAATCATTTTAAGGTAGTAAGTTTATAGACCTGTCATCATGCTAATTGTGTAATATCTGTAGCCGGGGAAAACACTGGATTAAAGAATAGTGGGGTGAGTGGTGACTGATTCAGCTACAGAGCAAATTTGAACCTCACCTGTCGCCACAGTAAAATAGACAAAAATTAAAATAGGGGATTTTTTCGAAGGTTAGCTGGTAGGGAAAGCTTAGTCCAAAGTAGTGAGGGCCAAGTAAGTGGGTATAAGAGTGTAGCTTCAATGGAGATTATGCACCAGATTGGATGGGGGCAATCTGAGCTAGGCAGGCTATATTGATGAAGTTTAATTGCCGTACGCTAAATAACCACTAGAGAGACCTTTGTCTTCTTTTTGGAAGCAGATACTGTCCCTCCTTTCCCAAACAATCCTAAGGATTCCCAGGTTATTTAAAGGGGTTGTCTCGAGGAAGCAGTGAAATTTTTTTTTTGCCCAGTCCCCCTAATTAAGCATACATTACTAAGCCCCCCTGTAAATGACTTTTCTAGCTGGTTTGTACTTACAGTTCCAGCGTTTCAGCAACTTATAAAAAGTTTCCCCAAGATGGCCGCCGCCTCTTTTCCCGTCGCTTGCTGTAGCCCGATGTGCGCGCTCCCGAGACGCTACCAGCTGTGTCTCCCTGACAACCAGACGCCCCGCAGCCGCCGACCGGACCCCGGGATTGAACGCGGCCGACCAGTCACCCACCGCCAGGCAGCAGGTAACCGGCGCTAGGCACCGGCTCCCCCGCGCTAGCCCCCGGCTCCCCCGCGCTAGCCCCGGCTCCCCCGCGCTACGCCCCGGCTCCCCCGCGCTACGCCCCGGCTCCCCCGCGCTACGCCCCGGCTCCCCAGCGCTATGCCCCGGCTCCCCAGCGCTACGCCCCGGCTCCCCCGCGCTACGCCCCGGCTCCCCCGCGCTACGCCCCGGCTCCCCCGCGCTACGCCCCGGCTCCCCCGCGCTACGCCCCGGCTCCCCAGCGGTAGGCCCCGGCTCCCCAGCGGTAGGCCCCGGCGCCCAGCGGTAGGCTCCGAGGCCACAGCGGTAGGCTCCGGGGCCACAGCGGCAGTCAGTCACGCGTCACCCCCGTCAGTCCGTCACCCATCACTTACCTGGGCGGCTCAGCTGGGCTGGGCGGCTCTGCTGGGCGGCTGGGCGGCTTCTCGGCACGGCTGGGCGGCTCTGCACCTTCCTCTAAGAGAGGATGGTAGCAGAATGGCCATTCCAGCGCGCTCCCGAGAAGATACAGCTCGTCTGCGCATGCGCAGAAGAGCTGTAGCGGTGAGCACACTGAAGCGGCTCGTGCTCAGAGCAGAAGACCGGACTGCGCAAGCGAGTCTAAAAAAGCAAGCCGCCAGCAAATTTAGACAGAACCATGGAGACGAGGACGCTAGCAACAGAGCAGGTAAGTGAATAACTTCTGTATGGCTCATAATTAATGCACGATGTATATTACAAAGTGCATTAATATGGCCATACAGAAGTGTATACCCCCACTTGATTTCGCGAGACAACCCCTTTAAGGTAATTCCTCTACTAGAAGACTGCTTGAGCAATAGGTATTGTTGGTACTGTGAAGGTGTTACTGATTCCTGTTTGACTCCTGGTTTTGATTCTTGCGTATGTACCCAGCTTTTCCAAATTCTGCCTGTCCTGACCTCAGCCTGTTCTTTGACTACGATTTAGCTGATTTCCACCTACTCTGACTCTCTGTTTTACATGAACTCCATCTGTCCTGGCCTGTTATATTGATTGCATCTCTGCTTGTTCTTCTGGTACCTTGCTACAGTGTCTCTGATTGATGCACATTAGCTGCCATTACATCAAGACTACTCCTTGGATAACAGCCTAGGAACCTCTGCAGCTAGGACCAGGTCCCTCAAAAGGGGTTTAATGATGGTGGTTCCTCTGATTGGTGATGTCTTCTTTGTGTCAGGGATCGAAACTGGGACTTCCTGCATTCCAGTCGGCAACCCTCTCCACTGAGCCATCCAGGACTTGGACAGTTCTTTTGCTAAATGCCTAGCAAAGTTTCTGTGGTTCCTGATCTGTTTCCTTGCCTTGGCCCTGCTCCTAATTGGAGGCATTATATAAACCTGGCTCGGCCTCTCCTCCAGCATGTGATTATTGTGCTCAACAGCCTTACTCAAGCTCCTTTCCTGTCTGCTCATCTGCCATTCAAACTAAGATGTTCAGATACCGACCTCTGGTTTTCCTTACCAACAGCGCAACCCACCTCCTCCATTTATACTGCGAAACAAGATCTTCAAATACTGACCTCTAGCTTCCCTTACTGACAACTTCATTTGTACTGTGAACCGAGTCTACAGATACCGATTCACGGCTTTCCCTGACTACTCTCCAGACCTGCGGCTACCACACTTACGTTTCCAATCCAGTGCCCGAACGCTACACTCTGATTGTCATAGTTCCCTTTTGTTTTTATTCTGTATCCGAGCCCAGACTGCCATGAAGACTTCTAGACTTTTTCAACCACAACTGTCCGATACATACAAACATCACATGCTGTTAGCCCCACCCCTTTGAGTGGCATTGACACAGTAATAATCTCTTATATTTTGTCCACAAAGTAATAGAGTCCTGAAACAGTAATAATTGCCCTTTGTGCCCTCCACAAAGTAATAATGCCCACTTTGTACCTTTGAAAAGTAATAGTGCCACAAAATATTGCCTCTTTGTACTTCAAGGTTAGTGTGCCCCAAAGTAATGATTCTTCTGTGCCCCCAAAATCCAAAAATAATTATGATCCCTTAGTTGCTTCCCCAAAAAATTGTGATCCCTCTGTGTGCCAAGATAATTGTACACCCTTTGTGCTGCCAAGGTAATTGTGCCCATAAAGTAAGTGTCCTCTTTGTGCTCCAAAGTAATTGTGACTCCTCTGTTCCCCCAAAGGTAACTGTAACAGACCCCATCAGCTAATGGTGAGTGCAGGACACAGAGCCTGTACATAACATGACTCCTTTTCCGATCTCCTGCTTCTACTGAATTTGAGAGCAGAAGAGGAGAGAAGAATTGGGCAATGCAAGGCGCCACACTGTGTCAGGAAACAGTTGCTGTGTGTTCAAGTTTGACCTGCAACCACCACTGTCCGGTGGTACACACTGAGCTGGGAGTGCGCCGCCTGAGGAGGATGATTTTCCCCATCCCACTGAATCTGCCAGTGGACCCATAGGATACCCTACACCAACTTGATGCTCTTCATGAGTTGAAGATCAGAACCCCATTATAAGTTAATTGTACATTTTCCAAGCCTTATTGTCATTAACAAGTTATGTGAAGAGCTGTGCTGGACTGATGTCCAAATGAAGACTTTGGAGAACAACCATCTAGATGCAATGGGACAACTCTAAAAACTGCATGAAATATATTTTTTACTCTGTCTTTCATTTGGTAACCTTATCTCACACTAAATCTCCATTAAAACTCTGAGATAAAGAAAAGTGAAATCAAACAGTTCATCCTGGGGCACAACAGGTAGATAAAGTAACATCTCCTCTTTGTAGAACACTTGAGACCGGTGAATGATTTATACAACATTCCAAAATGGAACACAGCGCGAGCCATCATCTGGTATTAGTGCAGGTCTATGCTCTTCAGCTTCAGATTACATCGTGTCTCAAATACCATAAATTGTGCATTATATCAGGTAAAACGGGGAGAACTTGTTACCATGCAGGGAGGCGCTGGGTCCCGCGGCCGGCGCGCGCCGCTTCGAGCTCAGCTTCGGCGCCCCGGAGCTGTGCTGTCAGGGATCTCCCGGCGGCGTGGAGCAGCCAGCGTGCAGCAGCGTGGAGCAGCCAGCGTGCTGCGGCGTGGGCGTGTCCGCCCGTAGGGTGCCGCCCGCTCTCATCCACCTCCCTTATGCAACAGGGGGAGAGTCGGCTCCTCCCACTCTCCGCCCCGGGGCGGAGGCTTTTAGTTAAAAGGCTGGCAGTGACCTGAACTCACTGCCAGTTATTGGTTCTGCTAGCCTCTAGTCAGGTCTATTCTAGTCTGTCCTAGTTGCTTGTCAGTTTCCTTTCGTTTGCCTGTGAGCTCCACCTCCAGCCTTGTTTCACCTCGTAGTTTTGTTGGTCTGTTTCACCTGCCTCTTCTGTCGGCACTCTGTCCCCTGTTAGTTGTTCCATCCAGGTAGTCGCCAGGTCCCTAGCCAGTGCAGGGACTGCCGCCCAGTTGTCCGCCTGGGGTTAGCCAGGGCCGAGGCAAGTAGGCAGGGACAGTGGGGTGCAGGAGATCAGGGCACCCCAACTGGCGCTCGGGGGGCAGAGTGCCGTAACATAATAACTGGCCCTTTAAAACCGTTTTTGTCATGGAGGCGATCAGTTCCCTCACAAACCAGCTGCAGGCCCTGGTGCCTGTGATCCAGGATTTATCCGCCCGCATGGTGGCCCAGGAGCAGCGGGGGGTGTCGCAGGGGTCGGACGCCTCAACCAGCCCCGAACCCAAGTGCCCTCTTCCCGAGGTGTTTTCTGGGGAGAGGAACAAGTTTTTTGTTTTCCGACAGGCGTGTCGCCTGTTTTTTCGCATGCGTCCCCGTTCTTCCGGGTCGGAGGCTCAGAGGGTCGGGCTGATAATGTCCCTGCTGCGGGGCTCGGCACAGACATGGGCTTTCTCCATCCCCGAGGGTTCCTCCTGCCTGCAGTCCGTGGACTCCTTTTTTCAGGAACTCGGGGGTATCTTCGACGAACCGGACCGAGCGGGGTTGGCGGTTTCACAGTTGTTGGCGCTGCGGCAGGGGTTGTCGTGTGTGGAGGATTATTGCTCCAACTTCAGACGCTATGCGGGGGATACGACATGGAACGATAGCGCGCTGAAGGACATTTTTCTGCAGAGCCTCTCGGACGCAGTTAAAGACCTGTTAATTTCCCATCCCGTTCCTGGGTCCTTAAGGGAGGCTATGGAGCTAGCGGTGAGAGCAGATAGGAGGCTCAGGTCTAGGAAGCAGGACAGGCAGACCCGTAGAGTCAGGGAGGTCAGTGGCCCTGGTCCCTCCTCCTCCTTACCAGTCTCTGCGCCCGAGCCGATGGAGGTGGACCCGCTGGACCCCAAAGAGCGACGCCGGATCCGTTTGTTGCATCGTCTCTGCCTCTACTGCGGGAAAGCTGGACATCGGGTGATAACCTGCCCACTGAGGTCTCAAACGCCCGCAGCCGGAACCGGCGGAAAACTCCGAGTCCTAGGCGATTGCAGGGAGGATCGCCTAGGACTTCAGGTACTTCCTAAACTTTTGGTACCGTGTCATGTTAGATTCGGGGATTTTTCCCGATCAGGGCGGGCGTTTATTGATTCCGGAGCAGCCGCTAACTTGATAAGTCTGGGTTTTGTCCGTTCTCTGATGGCGGAATTTGTGGCGTTGAAGACGCCAATTCATTTTACCAGCATTGATGCTACCCCTCTCTCTACAGGCTTGGTACGATGGAGGACCCCAAGATTACAGTTCACGGTGGGGGTCCTCCACTCGGAAGAACTGTCTTTCTTGGTTATGGAAAAGATGTCGGTTGATGTGGTGCTTGGTATGCCCTGGTTGGCACTGCACAACCCCCAATTTGATTGGTCCACCCGGGAATTGACTCATTGGGGGTCATCGTGTCACAATCACCTGTCTACTATAGCTGTGTGCTCCGCAGATACGGTGCTCATTCCGGAGTATTTGTCAGACTTTCAGGATGTATTCTCCAAACGACTGTCTAAGGCTCTGCCCCCCCATAGGGAGTGGGACTGTGGTATCGACCTGATTCCCGACGGTCCCATCCCTAAGGGAGCCATATTCAATCTGTCAGGTCGTGAGCATGAAGCCCTCAAGTCCTATGTCTCGGAAGCTCTGGCCAACCGACATATCCGGCCGTCCAGGTCCCCGGCCGGGGCAGGTCTCTTCTTTGTAGAGAAAAAGGACGGGACACTAAGGCCTTGTGTGGATTATCGGGCCTTGAATAAAATCACTGTGAAGAACCAGTGCTCCTTGCCCCTAATTCCTGACTTGTTGAATCAGGTGGTAGGGGCTCACTGGTTCTCCAAACTGGACTTAAGGGGGGCTTACAATTTAATTCGCATCAGAGAGGGAGATGAATGGAAGACAGCGTTCAACACCCCGTTAGGACATTTTGAATGTCTGGTCATGCCTTTTGGACTCTGTAATGCCCCCGCTGTGTTTCAGGGTTTTATGAACGCAGTCTTCCACGACTTCCTGGGGGTATTTCTGGTCATTTATCTGGACGACATCCTGGTGTACTCACCTGACTGGGATTCACATGTGCGGCACCTGAGGTTGGTCCTGACCCGTTTGCGCGAGTATCAACTTTTTGTCAAATTAGAGAAATGTACATTTGGCTCTAAACAAGTATCCTTCCTTGGTTATGTAATTTCCCCCACAGAGATTCAGATGGAGTCTGATAAAGTAGCAGCAATCTCCCAATGGGTCAGACCCGACAACCTCAAGGCTCTCCAGCGGTTCTTAGGTTTTGCAAATTTCTACCGCAAATTCATTAGAAATTACTCAGTTATTGCTCAACCTCTGACCGACCTGACTAAGAAGGGGGCTGACTTGGGTAAGTGGTCGCCTGCAGCCCTTGAGGCCTTTAGCCGTCTAAAAAAGGCATTCACGACTGCCCCGGTGCTAATACAGCCGGACGCACTACTACCCTTTTTTATTGAGGTAGACGCGTCGGAAGTGGGGACAGGAGCAGTATTGTCGCAGGAGGTCAGTGGGAGGTCTGGCTATAGCCCATGTGCGTTCTTTTCGCGAAAGTTCAATTCAGCAGAGCGCAACTACGACGTGGGTAACCGGGAATTGTTGGCTATCAAATGGGCTCTGGAAGAGTGGCGACACCATCTTGAGGGTGCTAGACACCCAATTACCGTATATACTGATCACAAGAATCTGGTATATCTCGCCAATGCGAAAAGACTCACTGCTCGTCAAGCCAGGTGGGCGTTGTTCTTCGCCAGGTTTAACTTTGTCGTGACATATATCCCCGGAGAGAAGAACGTGAAGGCGGATGCTCTGTCACGGAGTTTCGGGGTACCCGACAGTGGGACCATGACTCCCGAGAATATCTTAGCCCCCGGCGTGGTGGTGGCAGTGTTAGAGTCTAACTTCGTCCCTCAACTACAGGATGCCCAGCAGGACGCTCCGTCAGGGGTGCCGGAGGGCAGATGGTTTGTGCCAGAGACCCTACGCCCTAGAGTCATGGATGAGTCCCACTCGTCGGCTCTCGCCGGGCATCCAGGGTTCCAGGGGACCCTGGAGCTTTGCTCCCGATACTTCTGGTGGCCAGGCATGTCTCAGGAGATCCGCAACTTTGTGAGGGGTTGCTCGGTCTGTGCTCGCAATAAGAGTCGGCGGCGTCCTCCGGAGGGTCCTCTGAGACCACTACCGGTTCCTTCCAGTCCCTGGTCTCACTTATCAGTAGATTTCATCACTGACCTACCAGAATCCCAGAAATGCACCACTATCTTAGTGGTGGTCGACCGGTTCTCAAAGATGGCACATTTTGTGGCGTTAAAAAAGCTACCCTCGGCAAAAGAATTTGCCACGATTTTTGTAAAGGAAATAATTCGCCTACATGGGGTTCCCCAAAATATTGTATCTGATCGCGGGGTTCAGTTTGTGTCGCAGTTTTGGCGTGCCTTCTGCAGAAACCTGGGAACGTCGCTTTCCTTCTCGTCAGCGTTCCACCCGCAGACTAATGGTCAGACTGAGCGGAAGAACCAAGACTT
Source organism: Eleutherodactylus coqui (assembly GCF_035609145.1). Classification (NCBI taxonomy): domain Eukaryota; kingdom Metazoa; phylum Chordata; class Amphibia; order Anura; family Eleutherodactylidae; genus Eleutherodactylus; species Eleutherodactylus coqui. The sequence goes on along the minus strand of NC_089849.1, from coordinate 22,280,028 downwards.
AGTGCAATATTTACGGTTGTTTGCCAGCGAAAAGGCTTACCAGTGGGCAGAGTTCCTGCCGTTGGCAGAGTTTGCACTAAACAACCGCCTTTGTTCTTCTACTGGGGTGTCTCCATTTTTTAGTGTATACGGTCAGCATCCTCGCTTCCTTACAGCAATCCCTACTCCGTCGCTCTGTCCGGCAGCGGATGACGCCACAGATACGCTTCGGGGAGTATGGAAAGAGGTGCAGAGAAACTTGGAGGCAGCGGGGGCCCGTATGCAGTTGCGCAGTGGGAAGAGTCTGTCTGTGTCTGAACCTTACAGGGTGGGACAGAAGGTATACCTGTCTTCTAAAAATCTCAAATTGCGGGTCCCGTCCTTGAAGCTGGCGCCACGTTACGTGGGGCCGTTTGCCATCACACGTGTGGTGAACCCACTCGCCTACGAGCTGGGGTTGCCAACCACATGGAGGGTTCACAGGGTATTCCATAAGTCGCTGCTGAAACCTTTTGTCCCTTCGGTGATACCCACCTCCGGTCCCCCTCCGCCCACCCTGGTCCGGGATGAAGTCGAATACGAGGTCCAGGAGATACTGGACTCTCGTCGGTGTCGAGGAATCCTACAATACTTGGTGGCCTGGAAGGGTTTTCCACCAGAAGATCATTCCTGGGTGGCCGCATGTGATGTTCATGCTCCCGTGTTGGTACGGCGGTTCCACCGTCGTTTTCCAGATAAGCCTGGTCGAGTTTCCGGGGGCCCGGAGGTCCCCCGTCAGAGGGGGGGTAATGTTACCATGCAGGGAGGCGCTGGGTCCCGCGGCCGGCGCGCGCCGCTTCGAGCTCAGCTTCGGCGCCCCGGAGCTGTGCTGTCAGGGATCTCCCGGCGGCGTGGAGCAGCCAGCGTGCAGCAGCGTGGAGCAGCCAGCGTGCTGCGGCGTGGGCGTGTCCGCCCGTAGGGTGCCGCCCGCTCTCATCCACCTCCCTTATGCAACAGGGGGAGAGTCGGCTCCTCCCACTCTCCGCCCCGGGGCGGAGGCTTTTAGTTAAAAGGCTGGCAGTGACCTGAACTCACTGCCAGTTATTGGTTCTGCTAGCCTCTAGTCAGGTCTATTCTAGTCTGTCCTAGTTGCTTGTCAGTTTCCTTTCGTTTGCCTGTGAGCTCCACCTCCAGCCTTGTTTCACCTCGTAGTTTTGTTGGTCTGTTTCACCTGCCTCTTCTGTCGGCACTCTGTCCCCTGTTAGTTGTTCCATCCAGGTAGTCGCCAGGTCCCTAGCCAGTGCAGGGACTGCCGCCCAGTTGTCCGCCTGGGGTTAGCCAGGGCCGAGGCAAGTAGGCAGGGACAGTGGGGTGCAGGAGATCAGGGCACCCCAACTGGCGCTCGGGGGGCAGAGTGCCGTAACAGAACTGATGATGAGAAACTCTTAAAGGGAGCTGATGGGGAAAATACTGCAGAACTTCCTATTGAAAACCAAAAATATACTGATAGGTTAATTCATTTGTAGATGTGAATGCTAGAGTAGTAGTCTAACAATATCAATGTACTGTTGGGATAAGGTAGCCTGAGGATTGC